>NW_022631159.1:0-208879 GCF_010015895.1 Lontra canadensis
TGACATCAATATTCTCATAGTAGAGCAATTTCATTTTCACACTGAAAACTAATTTTTAGAAGAAAACCCGTTTCATTACGGTTGGTATTCAAATGAGTGGAGGGGGACAGGGTTTTTAACCTATCACATTAGATTTTTGGCAGTTTTCCACTACATTTTAGAGGAAGGGAAATCCACACAAGTACAGATGCCTTTATTGTCGACTGTGTAGGCCAAATCATGTACCCTTTGAATGTTCAATAAATATTGATTGATGATGCTATTCATCTCAAACACTCTCAGGTTAAAACTCAAACTGAGTACTTAACATTCTCATCCAGCTGTAATTACGCTTCTGCAATTTCCATTTAGCTCACAGTACTACTGTTTACAAATCTGTAGCATTGTGGGGAAGCTAAACAAGGTACATACAGAGTGGATGAGTAAATAAAGACATTTTGAATGAAATCAGACAGATATTAGATATGTTTCCTAATACAATTCCTTGTAAACATTATGAACATAAATCTACTTTGTCCTCTTTGTGAATGTCCCTTGATTTTGGACACTTACATATTTATAAATATTTCAGCTATTACATGATATATTGCCCTTGGATGTTTCATAAATCCGTATAATAAAATTTGGTATTACACAAACACAAAGGATTAAGTTGTTTTTTTTTTTGGACAAACATGTCTGCTGGTGCCTCTGTGGATACAGACACCCTTAAAACATGGACATTACATCACTCATGTATGTCATTCTTACACAACATTATTATACAATGGGAATAGTATTCAATTATATTCTTTATTTCTTTATTTTAATTTTAATTTTTCTGTTACAAGAAAGGGTTATAGATTATAACTTTATGTCATCAGGACTAAGGGAAATAATAAGGAAAAAATCAGACAGGCAGCAGTCTTCTGTAGTGTTGATTAAACAAGTGTTTATTTTTTTTTAATTTTTAACCTGTTTTTTCATTTTTGTAGCTTAATGTTTCAGTGACTTCTAAAGATGAAAATTGAGGTCAGAAATTAATAACTATCTTTGTTCCTCCAGACTCTATAGCTATTTCAGAAATTTGTGAAACATTTTATTTTATTTTCTCCTAACATTTTATTTTCTCCTAATCTTTCATTTTTATTTTTTAAAAAGTTGTATTTTTTTATTTGAGAGCCAGAGAGAGAGAGAGAGAGAGAGAGTGCAAGTAGGGGGAGGAGCAGAGAGAGAGAGAGAGAATCTCCAGCACATTCCCTACTGAGCATGGAGCCCAGTATGGGCTCAATCCCATGACCCATGAGACCAAGACTTGAGCTGAAATCAAGATTCAGATACTTAACTGACTGAGCCACCCAGGTGCCGGTCCTCCTAGCATTTTAAATTATAGTAGTGACATATATTCTTTGTAAAATAAATTTAAGTGGTAAAATGTCTTTCCATCCTATCCTTTACTATTTTTAGGTGTGTGTGTGTGTGTGTGTGTGTGTGTGTGTGGTGTTGTGTTTTATCTTTTTCTGTATGCGGGAAAATATACACACAACAGCATGTTTTTCTTCTTAGTCACTCAGATGAGACCATTCTTAACTAGTAATCAACATGGGCTGTATTTTAGAGTCACCTGGTAAGCTTTAAAAAATACTGCCACTTGGTTCTCACCTTAGAGATACCACATTAGCCCAGAACATGGCCTGTGCATCACAATTTTTAAAAAATTAAATAAAAAATGGAAAAAGGGCACCTGGGTGGCTCTGTTGGTTAAGCGTCTGACTCTTGGTTTTGGCTCGAGTCATGATCTCTAGGTCTTGAGATCAAGCCCCAAGTGAAGCTCTGGCTTAGCATGGGGTCTGCTTGAGATTCTTTCCCTCTCCCTCCCTCCTCTGCCCCTTACTCCACTTGTGCACTCTTGCTCTCTCTCTCTCTCTCTGAAACAAATGAATAAACTCTTTTAAAAAACTAAAGAATAAATTTAAAATCCTGCACCCTTCTAATGTATGGCCTGGTTTGATATCCCTCATGTACCTCCTGCAGCTTGTTCTTTTCATTTATGATGGATCATGACCACTCTTCTGTGACTAAACACAGCGTTTGTTGGTTTGTTTTGGTTTAGTGTGATTTGGGACATTATCTCTTTCTTTTGTTCTTCTAGCTAGCATCAGAAATATAGCATAGCAGAGTTGGAAGTCATCATCTATATTATCTGCCTGTTTCCTATCCAGTGCAAGAAAACTTTTGGTATGGCCAATACCAACGATGATCCAGTCTCTTCTACCAAGAGGGCCTGGAAGGCAGATCCCATTGCTGGGCAGTTCCAGTGTCGATCTTATATCAAGGATAGAGCTGCCTTTTACACCTCAGTCCCGCATTTTCAAGGTGCCAGAAGAAAAAAATCATTGGAAATCATTTTGATTAACATCTTTCTTGCATCATGAGGAAGTGGGACCTTAAGGAGCTATGTGACCCTGCCCAATATCCTACAACTGAGAAGTCATAGTCCTGGCTTTGGAGACCCAGATTCATCCTCTGGCCCTCCCCCTGCCCTGCCACAACCTATTCTTGTTACATGTGTAGTAGTTAGCTACAACTGTGTAACAAATTATCCCACATTTAACAGCTTTAAACATCTATTATCTCACAATTCCAGTGAATCAGGAATACAGAATGGCTTAACTGGGAATTTCTGATTTAGGATCTGTCATGAGGTTGCCATCAAGGTATTGGCCAGAGCTGCAGTCTCCTTGAGGTTTCACTGGAAGAATTTCTGCTTCTAGGTTCACTCACATGGCTCTTGGCAGGATTCAGAGTACCTGCTTTTAAGCTGACACATGGTATTGCCAACAGCCCTTGATCCTTATCATGTGGGTCTCTCCAAAGCCTGCCCCAGTCCCTCAGAACATGGCAATTGGCTTTCCCTGGAGAGGGTGATTCAAGAGAAACTGAGAGACTGAGAGACTGAGAGATTGAGAGATTGAGCGATTGAGAAAGAGCATGCAAAAGTCACAATCTTTATATTACTTTATCTTTAAGAGTCATCCCATCACCTCTGCTATAATCCCTTTGCTAGAAGCAAGTCACTAAGTTCAGCCCACACTCCAAGGGAGTGGAATTATAGCCCATCACTTCAGGGGAGGAGTAGCAAAGAGTTTGTGGATGTATCTTTAAACCCACAAATATGTGTTTAAACTTTACTTAGCATTTAGTAATGGCAAAATTCATAACTTTATTTTACTTTTTTAAAGATTTTATTTGTTTAGCAGAGCAGGGAGCCTGATACAGGACTCAATCCCAGGATTCCAGGATCATGACCTGAGTCAAAGGCAGTCGCTTAAGCAAATGAGCCATCCAGGTGCCCCAAGATTCATAATTTAAGATTAAAGGGCATTTTATTTTACCTCCTGGCCCTAAAAGGAAACTAGATAATCATTTTATCATCACCACACAACTAGGATATACTTCTAAAATTAATATGGTAGCTTAACAATATCTTCAAGTTTGCCTAGTTTATAAATAAGGAATATAGACACCACATTTTTAAACTTGTGTATCCTCATATACAATCATTAGATGCATTCAGTCATTAAATGATTATATATCAACTTATTCATGACATAATTTCTATCTCCACCAAACAGCCCATTATTGTGTGTATTCCATAATGGTCTGTATTTTTTGTGTCAGACCCATGATCCCAAAAATCTTAATGCCTAAAATCCAGATGTTTTTAATCTCTAAACTGTCAGGGTGTTACTGGGAACATAAGGTAAATGCCTTGAAGCAAAACAATAATGTGTTTTTAATGAAGAGGCCTTTCTGTATTTCTGATCTCTGAATCAAGAGTTGCCTCTCTTGCAATAGCCTTTTCATACCACCCTTTTTATAATGAAACATATGGCTTACATCATAGTAAAATATGGAAAGGAGGAAGAAGAAAAAACATGTTCCACACATGTGCCATGTCTAATGTAATGCCATATGCCCAATACATTTAGCAGAATAAGAGGTGGCTTCAGTCCTGAAATAGAGTGTTCATAGTATGTTTTAAACACTGCAAATGCCTTCCCATTTTCAAGTAATTAACACTCCCTTCACTTTTAATATTTGCATTTCATTATTAAAAAAGCAATCCCCCAATAACTTTTAATGAACCTTCAAAACTGTGACATTTAGAAAGCATTGGCTTTCCCAAAATAAATTATCAAGAGAAAATAGTTCAGCCTTGAATGTATAATATTTACTAAGCTTAAAAGAAGGAATTTTAAAAAAGAAAATGTGTTTTGTGGCATTTTATGAAATGTGTATTATCACTTATCTTTGTACTTAATGGTCTTTTTCAGATGATATAAGAGAGTGGTAACTTAGGATTCTTCCATTCTAAAGGAAGAAAAATCTGCCCTCAAAAAATCTAAAAAAAAAAAAAAAAGAAGAAGAAAGATAAAAAAAGTGTGTCTAATTTTTTTGCTTTAAAATAGAGTTTAGGGGCACCTGGGAGGCTCAGTCAGTTAAGCACCTGCCTTCAGCTCAGGTCATGATCCCAGGACCCTGGGGTCCAGCCTGCCTTGGGCTCCCTGCTCAGTGGGGAGCCCCCTTCTCCCTCTTCCTCTGCCACTCCCCCTGCTTGTGCCCTCCCATTCTCTCTCTGTGTTAAATAAATAAATAAAATCTTTTTTTTTTTTTAAGATTTATTTATTTATCTGACAGACAGAGATCACAATTAGGCAGAGAGACAGGTAGAGAGAGAGAGAGAGGAGGAAGCAGGTCCCCGCCGAGCAGAGAGCCCGATGTAGGGCTCGATGCCGGGACCCTGGGATCATGACCTGAGCCAAAGGCAGAAGTTGTAGCCCACTGAGCCACCCAGGTGCCCCAAATAAATAAATAAAATCTTAAAAATAAAATAAAATGGAGTTTATTTTGTTTTTGTTTTTTTTCCAGTTATTATTTGCATAGTTGATGCAAAGAGTTTTCTAATTTCCAACTTGGAAACAATATATAGCCAGAGCACTGAGGACTTAAGTATGGCATATTAATTACCTGTGACTCTTATAACAAATTGCTATAAATTTGGTGACTTAAAACAGTGGAAAGTTATTCTCTCACAGTTCTAGAGGCCAGAAGTCTGAACTCAATTTCACTGGCCTGCCGTTTTCTTTTTTAACACCCCATTATCTTAGGTGTGGTATCCCTTTCCTGTTTTTCTTAACAGAAGTGTTATTTATAACAATGTGTTATATTATCTAACATATTTTATATATGCTATATGTAATATATAGTATGTCAGTGCATAATTATTGCCATTAATATTAATAATTGGAATCTTCTCTTTAGATTGTGGTACAGTCTGCTCTACTGTCTTGAAGTTAACAAGTGAGAACAGAGAGAATCTTTTCTCCTCTAGATCTTACCTAGCTTCAGGCCATCTTTGTTTGGCAGGATATCTAGGAAGCTTGATTGTTTGGTGCTGGAATTTAGGTTTCTGTTTGGGTCAGAATCCTGAGCACTTTGGACCCTCAAGTTGGTTATTAACCACAGAGGCCAGCTAGAAAGCAAAGCCTGCATAACTATCTGGGCGTTTCAGTGTCATGCTGGAAAAATTACTCCTGTCTCGTGCTTGGGATGAGTTGCTGTGTGAAGTCCAGTGATCCTTCGTCCCAAGGCATTCTGTATTTTTTCCTCACCACTGGGAGGCAAGCCGTTTGAGGGAAGCTTCGTATTAGACCACTTCTATATAGCTGTATCTCTGGGTATCATAAAAATTTCTCCCTGCCATAAAGAGAGACATTTTTCCTACGGGTTAACTGGAACAGAGGAGGTGGAGAAAGTGCTTTTAATTTCAAGGGTCAGAAGTTAGGAGAAAAACCATAAATATTTCCTTTCCTGTGCACTCATCATGCTGTAGCAGGCCATTAATTTTGAAAGAGGTTTTCTATTGAAGGAGCCCGTTCATCTGGTGACATGATAGGTTAGTTTGTATTGCTTTCTCTCCTCTCTGCCAGAGAAATGCCATTGAGAAGCAAATTATTTATTTAATAATATCTTTATGGAAAATGTGAGGCATTGGATTAAGTTAAAAAAAATAGTAAAGGATTTATGCTAAGGCACAGTTGTTATTGTTTTGGTTGTAAATCTGGGTCCTATCAACACAGGCAATTTCTCTGTAGATCTAAGAATTTCCATGAAGGTGATATTTAAATTTTACTGATATAGTCCCAATAAGAATGGTTTTATTTTATATTCTCAGAAGGAAAAAAATAAATCCACAAAGTCAATCTCATTTTCAGTGTCAAATTTGAATTTCTCTTGTTTCAATGAAGATTTGATACTCTACAGTTCTAGGGGAATACCAAGGAAGGTGTAGTTGAGAATTACACTGATATATTTAATTCAATGGGGAAAGTTTTAGGAAACTCTTTGGGAAAAGAGATTTTATTGTAAAGAGATATATAAATAGGTTTTAAGTATAGTTTAGTGGATAGATAAATAGATAACATGCATATAGATTTATATATAGAGATGTAGTCTCCATCTGATTTTCCCTACTCACTAACCCCCACAATAGATATTTTGAATATACCTAAATTGTGCATCTGAGTTTATTTGACTCTCTGTGATTC
This sequence comes from Lontra canadensis, assembly GCF_010015895.1. Classification (NCBI taxonomy): domain Eukaryota; kingdom Metazoa; phylum Chordata; class Mammalia; order Carnivora; family Mustelidae; genus Lontra; species Lontra canadensis. Next base: position 6,591 of record NW_022631159.1, read on the forward strand.
ATGTGTTAATGGTGCTTTGGAGACCATGGTTTATAGCTCACTGGAGAAGGGAGAGATAATGGACCGTGCTTTCACTCTTAGGTTGCTTTGCAAGTATATTTAAAACTCAGAATTTATAATCTTGCCTTTCTTCTTCCACTACATTGCCAGAATTTAGTGACCTTTAAAATTATTTTCTCTTTAGGATTTTTCTTCCCATTTTATTTTCTTTGATAATGTTACCTCTTTTCATTTATCTTCCTTGCACCATGATATTGTTAACAGTATTATTATTTGTCTAAGTTCTATGTAAATGAGCTTCGGTGTCCGTGATTAGCTATATGTTCTTAGAATTGTTAAATCCTTAGATGTATTTTCGTTCTTTTCGGCTATCCTTGTACCTGCTGTTTCTTGTGTTGTGACTGCATCTTGAAATCCCATGAAGGTGTACCTCTCTATAATTCCTATTTAGTTTAATTTCCCTCTCCATCCATAGTCATTACAAATAGTAACATTATCCTGTGGCACACAGCTTTGTGCAAAGAGCCATACAAAGAAATGTTGCAAGTGATTATGAAAAAGAGGGAAGTCTTTCAATTTTAAGTTTGTCAATTATCATGTCTGTCACTAGAGTTTTATTTAACCACGAGTTGTTGCTATTGCCCTGTTCAGCTAAAGTACTCTGGTCACTTTTGTGACCCACACTAACATGCTTAAGTTACTGTTTCTTATCTATATATCACTTGATGATTGCATGTTTGCCTTATTGGGATACAAAGGGCAACCACATTTACCTCCATTTATAAAGAGTTTTTAGCTTAGAACTTTTAGATCTAAGATCACTTGCTTCTTAGGCAAAGAAAAGAAATTAGTTTTTATGGTTCTTTCTTTCTTTTCTTTCTTTTTTTTTTTCCTTACTTGAAGCTTCACCCCACTCTCAGTTGTTGACATAGGAGATATAAAAGCTTGATGTCTTTTCTTCCCCAAATTATAAACCTTTCAGTGAAAAAGGACTAACTATTAAATGATTTGTCATCAGGTAAAACATTAAAACATGTATGCATGCTATGTGATAGGAGCTAGAAATAGAAGTGGAACTAACTACATCTTCAAAATTCATAATTTACAAATTCAGTTAGCAAGAAAGTATAGCACCATTTCCTACAGATTTTTTTCTATTTTACTTAAACAATATAAAATCATTTTTTCAAAGTGGGAAGTGAGACCACCAAGGAAAATCTACCTGAAAGGCCACTGCACTCTTCAAACCCACACAAAGATCAAAGGGATATGTGTTACCATTGTGTATCATGATGACAACTCCCCCCACCAGGCTGTGACCTATAGGCAGACCATGTAAGGGTTCTCAATCTCAGAATTCTGCAAGAGTATAATACAAAAGAACCATGGGAGGAAATAGAAAATGTTCAAGTAGGTAGGGATATTGATTAAATGAAATTAATTAAATAAAAAAATTAAATGGCATATTTGTTTTTAACTAGAATAGTCAATTCATATGTTATTTAAAACAAAAAGGTCAGTAGCAGAAGTAGTAAGTAAATAAAAATAAAATAAAATAGGAAACCAAACAAAATCCCAAGTACAGATAAGATTAATTTTACTTGCTTTATGTGTGTTATTTAGATACATTTAATATGGTTAAGGAGAGAAAAGTTGATATGATTTAAACAAATAATATTAATAATAATAGTAATAATAAATTATATATATATTCTCCAACCCAGCCATTCCCTTTAAAAAGGTGTTAGACTGGCAGCTCTTGACATGGTGCCTTCCATTTTACCATGGAAACTTTCTGTAGACCCAGAATAGAAATTGAAGAATGCTGGAAACTAAGACTGAAAGACAATTACAATCCAAAGAATGTGTCCATCGACAAGATGCTAGTGGAATAGGATGGAATAAAGAAGTGTGTTTTCTACTGTTTGAAAGTGGCTCCCTAAAAAGACAGGGAACTGCTTGATCTCACCATGACTAGGTGTCCTTTACCCAGAGGTCCTGATCAGAAAAGTAGCTAGCCAACTTTCTACTGCCCAATTTTTTTGAAATGATCAGTATCTATCTGATCATAGATACTTCCACTTTTTATATGATTGTAGTATATCTTGGCTATTTTAGTCTTTCCTACACTCCTTGTTTTATTTTTTAAGAGAACCATGCATTGGGATTATAGCATATTCTTACTTTGGTCTAGCATAGCCATGTTGGATCAATTGCAGCTACAATTGTAAGTGCCCCCATTTCCTAGATAAGGAGGGTACTATGGTAGCTTCCTCATGGGCAGTGCAGAGAAGGAGCGTGGACAAACTTTGCTAGAGAATCTGTTCACCAACACTGTGTCTAGATAGATCTGTCAGAATTCAAGCATAGTAAATAGTAGGAATTGAACAAATGAGTCCAGGAAATGATGCATCAGTACAGGGTAAAGGAATCTCATCCTGTGACCTCAGAAGAAAAGAACCAGTTTTCTGAAAAAGATTTTTTATAGTGACCAGGAAAAAATTTTGAACAGATGTTTTACTTTCACAGTAGAAAAACATATGGCCTCCATGACAAAGAGGAGAAAGTCATAAGGAGTGTCAAGATGAGATGAGAGGAAAAAGACTCTAAAATGAAGCAGAAGCTTGAAGAGGACAAAAGGAAATTTGGAGAGAATAGAAAATGACAGCATCAAGTGGAAATGCTCATTGGATATGCAACATAGCAAAAAATGACACTGTAAAAAAAACAAAACAAAACTGAAAATCTGTTATGTAAAGTCAATGCATTGTTGGATCTTCTACAAGGCAGAAGGCCATGAGGGAGTTAAAAGTGAGTGTGGGGAGAGGAGAGAAATATAACATACACATTATTAGTTACCTCCTGCAAGGAAATAGCATAAATGAAAAATGAAAAATAGAAAAAAAAACAAACTTTAATTAAACAACACACTATAAACTTAAAAGCTACTTGATGATATGGATTAAAAGGGCAATTACCTCTTTGGAAAAATTAATTAAAAAGAGACTCATACCTAGGACATATCCTTAAATATATACTATATGTGATTTTCTTATAAGCATATAAAAAAGAATATACTTAATAATTTTTAACAAATTGATTTAGTGATAATAATAATGATAATTGTTATTAATATTTATTGGTCATTTTTCCATGTGTCCCTTTCTTTAACCCTTCCATGGAAAAACCATTCCAAAGAACCTCAAATGAAATAGACCTTACTCATGATCATTTTAGCATTCTCTCCTTCAAAATTAGCAGTATTGTGCTCTTACCAATTAAATGGTACCATGGGACTCGGAATATGATGAGGTTAGAGAATAGTATATTTTTGGAAAGAGTGTACAGTTACTTGGGAAAAAAAGAATGGTCAGTTTTATTAGTTGTTAAAATTATAAGTAATCACTAATATGGAGTCTTGCTGCATTATCTAGAATTATCTTTGTGGAAATAAGTAGGTAGTTTAAAAATAGAACTCTTGCAGCACTGGCTGGCTCACTCCATAGAGCTTTTGACTCCTGATCTTAGGGTCATGAGTTCAACCCCAACATTGGGCATAGAGCTTACTTACAAACAAACAAATAAAACCTCTTTAATATATATTCTCAAGAATACATACTGATTATGTGTTGATTAATAAACTAATGAAAACCTGAAAATGTTTAATATGTAAGCATCTTATAATACTACATATACAGAGGATTTGTAATTATGATGATTTCCAAAAAATCAGAATATCACTGTCAAACCTGTGGGTTAGCTTTCAATAGAGTGAGTACTTCAAAATATTTTACCCTACAATAGATAATTTAGGCCCCCCCCTTTTTTTAAATGAAAAACAGCAAGAGAATTTTAGATTATTGCATTAGGCAAGATTTTCTAAAAGTCTTGGTACAGTTTCAATCTTTAATATCCTCAGAACCATAAATGTCACAAATTTACAGAAAAAGTTGTTTCACATTAACCTAGTTTGTAAATTTTAAATCATTAAATTTTTTATGTCAGTCTCTGTTTGCCATTGTATTAATTGTCTAGGGCTGCCATAATAAGTACCACAAACTGAGTGCCTTATACAGGAGGTATTTATTGTCCTGCAGATCTGGAGGCTAGAAACTATCAACAGAATTGGTTCCTGTGAGGGTGAAGAGGGAAGGATGTTCTCCAGGTCTCTCTCATTGGCTTTTAGATGGCCATTTTTGCCTGTGTCTTCATGTTGTTTTCCCTCTGTGTGTGTCAGTGTCCAAATTTCTTCTTATTATTAGAATACTAATCATATTGGATTACAGTCCAGCCTAATGATCTCATTTTAACTCGATTGTCTATGTGAAGACCAAATATGTCACATTCCGAAATTTTGAGGGGCTAAGATTTAACTGTGTAGACTTTCGCAGGAACACAATTCAACTAGTAATAGCCATCTTGGTTTGCTTTGTTTGTTTGTTTCTCAACAATGGCTTGAGAGGTTATATAAACTTTGCACACAGAAACAGCTTGCTAGCACTGAACTTTTGGGCCAGACACTGAAAGTCCTCTGAAAAAAAAAAACTCAGTTTTTTTCATCTGCACATGAAGATAAATCCTACTCTGAGAAGCTTTTGGGAGATTAGAGAGCTACAAAAGGAGCAGCCTTCTTGTGTAATTAAACTAACTTGAAATTGAGCCTCTGCTTCATACCAGCTGTAGATGTTAAGAAGGTTATTTTTCCTGGGTCTCACTCCCCTCATCTCTAAAACAGGAAGAAGGATGTTTGCCTTGAAGAAGCACATTGTGTAGAATTTAAATGAGCTCCATAAATATTAGGTATTAAGTCAGAATTTCTTTTCAAACATTTTATAAATGGTAAAGTTTGGTAACATTTTACTCTTTTCTTCCTTCTTTGTTACTTCGGTGTAGCATCCCAAAATTTATGGACTATTCATCCTAGCATTACTCTAGCTTACTTTATTTTTCTTTAGAATACAGTGAGACTTTGGATCTACAGGGCTGTAAACATAGAAATTTTTTTTTTCTTAAATAAAATGACATCAAATACCAAAGCCTAGTTTGTGTATAACAATACAGTGTCAGCTTTCCCATCCTAAATTCACAAGAAGAGTCAGCCCTAATGCCCTAAGGCATCTATTGTAGGTAATGACTTAATTTCTGGCCACTGCATTGTAGAATAGTACCAGCTTTGTATTATCCTTGAGAGAATTGAAAAAAGAATCAGTCAGATTATATTCTGTAGGGCATAATTATCTCATGGAACCCCAGCTGAGAAAGGCTGGCTAAATTTTCTTTTGTTTTTAATGACAATGGACAAAAGCTTCTTCCCTTAAAATCCTTCCTGCATCCCTGATTTTAATGCGCTTTTGTTGCTCACTGATTCTGATGAGGTAGTGGGGAGGTAGCTACTATTTCATTTCACACAGATGGAAGTCGGAGCATGGAGATGTCAGGAATTGTCTCCAGAGCTGTTTTGAAACAAGATAATGGCAAAGTAAGGAATGTCCTGCCCATTCAGCCCAGCCACTAGACTGCTTCTGTGGGATCAAGATTGCTAATTATAAAATGGATGTCATGTGTTTTATATAGATATTGATTTCCAAGGGAATCAGAAATGTCTAATGCCATTTAGGATGAAGTTGGGATTATATTATCATGGCCGCAGGGTACTTTATTATTTTTTTTTATTTTTATTTTTTTAAAGATTTTATTTATTTATTTGACGGACAGAGATCACAAGTAAGCAGAGAGGCAGGCAGAGAGAGAGAGGAGGAAGCAGGCTCCCACAGAGCAGAGAGCCCGATGTGGGGCTCGATCCCAGGACCCTGGGATCATGACCTGAGCCGAAGGCAGAGGCCTTAACCCACTGAGCCACCCAGATGCCCCATCTGCAGGGTACTTTAAATAAGCATTTTTGAATGCAGTGTTCTAAGTTATTATTACCTGGTTCACTCATATCCAAGAGACAGACACTGCTATCATTATAGTTCTAAAGTTTGTCCCCCCACCCCCGCCCCCGGCTTAAGACATTTAAGGCTTACATGCACACTTTAGCAGAGCTAACACCACTTTATCTCTACTTTTTCTGTTGATGGTTTGAGGTTTACTGACTTGTAGGATAAACTCAGTTTGCCTTGAAGGACTACCACAAACTGACTTTACATATCTTAATTCCTCGTCACACCAAAGCTGTGATGTATATACAATGGCCAATTTATTGGTTCCTGAAAATGTTTTGAACATACCAACCTCTAAATCTTAAGCTTATTTTTGAAATGCCTTTTACTCCTCTCAGATAAGGTTCTTACATATTCTTCAAGGTCTCACACACCACCAATTTTGCAAAATCTTTCCTGACTACTGAGATCAAATTTTCCTCCTCTAAACATATATGGGTATTTATTACTCAAACCATCTATTTGGTTCCTGACACATATTATCATGCTTTTCTAATTCTCACATTCCTGTAGTTCCAAATGAGCAGCAAATTCCTTAGAGGCATTGCTCTGTCTAATCTTCTTTATGTCTGACAAAGATTAGCAGGATGTGGGATTCAGAAAGTTGACATTCAATAAATATTGGTTTATAGATTTTTGGGGAGCCATATCTTAACTCTGTGACTTTATCATTAAACAAGTTTCTTTCAGCTATTACATGAAAGGAAAGAAAACATGTGCTGTTGAAACCCGATTATTGTTTTGAGGATTTTTCCTTCTTTTACCTGCTGATATACATACTTTTGAAGATCTTAGATATGGGGTAAGCTAGAATATTGGACAATGTTTTCTCATTAAGGCAACAAGTCTAGAGCTTTATGAAACCTATCCTTGAACAGCCCAATACACTGCCTTTCAAAGAATAAACAGTCCATGTAGTTAACTGGTAGAGCGCATATCTTGACCACTGCCTCTGTCATCACCATTTTCCCCTGAGCTGGAAAAGCTGCAGATGGATTTGCTGCATTTTTTGTTGTATCTTACAAAATGAGCTTATCCTGTACTTATTTTGTATATGTACTTTCACACAAGTCATGAGTATTTAATAAGGTCTTTTGTTTTTGTTTTAAGGTTTTATTTATTTGAGATAGAGAGTGAAGCACAAGGGGGGTGGGCAGAAGGAGAGGGAGAAGCCGACTCCCCACTGAGCAGGGAACCAGAAGCAGGGCTTGATCCAAGGACCCTGAGATCATGGCCTGAGCAGAAAGCAGGTGCTTAACCAACTGAGCCATCCAGACACCCCTGTAATAAGGTTTTAACAAATCCTTGTCCTTATGGGTACTGTGCAGGATGAGGGCAACAAACAAGTAATGTAACAAATAAATATGTGATAGAGCAAAGGTCACATGTGCTATAAAATAGAGAAGTTCACGGAAAATGAGGCACAGAAGGGAATGCTTTGACCAAGGTGAATACAAAAGTGAGTGTCTAGAAGTCTGGTCGCCTGCTTGTCTCTGCCATCTCCTTTGGACTACACTGCTACTCCTGGAGCCAGGGGCCATTCCTCTTTCCCTATATAGATTTCATCTTCATGTTTCAGTTCTTCTTCCTGCTTCTTGGAACTGAAAGACTATACCTGATCCCACTCACTGGAAGTCGTGTCTTTAGAATCCCAGAGCTTTAGTCTGATCATTTACTATTTCTGCCTTCTATATAAGTTTCCAAGAGAATTTGAGCTCCACTCTAATTTGTGTTTAACTTTGACTTATGATATCCTTAATGACAAATTTATTTTCTTCAAAGCGAGTAGGTAACTAAAGTATGCCCTGAACAAGTTTCTAGAAAAACTAAACAAAGCAAAACAAAACTAAGTTTCTATCTTAAGTTTTCTCAGCAGAATATATTTATTTTCATTGCTATGAATCAAGCATTCAATTTTATGAATATACCACAATTTACTTTTCCCCTGTGGTATATGATGAGCATTTAGGTTAATTCCTATTTGTACCTCTTTTCTATTGGTAACATTTATGTTAATGCTGGTTGTATCAGTAATGATGAAACTGCTGGAAGGTAGAATAGGTGTATATTTAACTTTATTAAATTCAAAAAGAAAATACTATTTCCAAGGGGTTTTACCAAGGGGTTTTCATTCAGTAAGCAGTATATTAGTGTTCCTTTATTCCACAAACCTTGCCAAAATGTGATGTTGTCCAAATTCTGACTTTAAATATTTTGGTGAATATAGAGTAGTTTCTTGTGATACTAATTTTCATTTTTCCAATGACTAACATTGATGAGCATCTTTTGGGATATTTGGTGACCATTTGGATATTCTTTTCATGAATTACTTTTTTCAAGACTTTTATCTTCATTGCCTCCCTCCAAAAGCCAGACAATATAATCAAAAATTGACAAATAGTATTATGCCTGTGGTGGATATGTGTTTTGCAGATATCTTCTTCCACTATGTGGCTTGCCTTTTCTTAATAATGTCTTTAGATGAGCAGATATTTTAAATTTTAGTTCCAACTTATCAGTCTTTACTGTTGTTACTTTGGCTTCTTTCATCAATTTTGCCTATCCAAGGTTCTAAAGATATTTTTCTGTGCTATTTTTTGTAAGTTTTATTGTTTATCTTCATGTTTAGGTTTCTAACCTATGTGGAATTGATTTTCTGTATGGTGTGAGATAGGGGGTCAACATATATTTTTATGCATATAGATATCCACTTGACCCAGTACTACTAACTGAAAAGATTATTTTTTCCCACTGCACTACAGGGACATAGTTGCTTATAAATCAACCCCTGAATAGAGGTGGATATGTTTCCAGAGTTATTATTCTGCTCCCCTGGTCTGTTTGCCCTTGAGCCAATTCTTCACTGTCTTAAATGTTGTGGCTTTATTTATTTATTTATTTATTTATTTATTTTTTGAAGATTTTATTTATTTATTTGACAGAGATCACAAGTAGGCAGAGAGGCAGGTGGGCGTGGGGGGAAACAGGCTCCCTGCTGATCAGTGAGCCCAATGCGGAGCTTGATCCCAGGACCCTGGGGTCATGACCTGAGCTGAAGACAGAGGCTTTAACCCACCGAGCCACCCCGGCGCCCCAATGTTATAGCTTTATAATAAGTCTGGGTAACTGATGGCGTTGGTAGTACTTCAACATTTGCTCTGTAAGATTGTTTTGGCTGATCTTGGTTCTTTGCACTTCCTTATAAATTTTAAAATCAGTTTTCTGTTTCTCAAGAAAAACATGTTGGAATTTATATTGGATTTCACGTGCTGATTTTATTTTTTTTTAATATTTTATTTATTTATTTGACACAGAGAGAGAGAGAGCACATGCAGGGGGGATCATCAGGCAGAGGGAGGAGGAGAAGCAGGCTCCCCACTAAAAAGGGAGCCCAATGTGGGGCTCAATCCCAGGACCCTGAGTCATGACCTGAGCCAAAGGTAGATGCTTAACAGACTGATCCATCCAGGTGCCCCATCATTTACTGATCTTAATATTTATTATGTTTCCTTACCTTTTCTCCCATTCTAGTAACTAGTCAAGTTGACTAGCTACTATCCAAAAACAGGCACATTCAACATGTTGTCAGAAACTGGCCTGAGGAATGCTTACTAGCTGTTCCAAGTGTCATTCTTTTTAAAAGTTTATGAAATTTCCCTGCTTTTAGATTATTAACCTATCTTAATTGTGGGCTTTATCCCTGGGGAGAAACTGCCTAAGGAAAATAGCATCCATGGAGATAAAATTATGCTAACTACTACCTGTCAGTACACTTGGTGAGATCAATTGAGATCTCAGACACATACGTCACTTCAATTATATCACCAGGAAGGAACGTCATGCTATGTGGCTTTAGCCAAAGGTTAAGGACGTTTTTGAAAAATTTTGTTCTCTCTGAGCTCTGTGGCAGAAAATATTTGTAATTGGAAGTAGAGGCAAAGAGGCACAAATTGTTTCAAGGTACTGATTTTCCTAAATCACAGAACAACTTACTACTTAAAATATCTGAAATCTAATGACAATGATTTTACTAGTCATTATTAAAAGAAGACAAAATCAATTCAGATGTAGCCAGAAGCCAAGTTGCCTACCTGTATTTAAAGTGTAATAAAGTACTGAAGAAAATAAACATTTTTAAAATAATCTTTATTTTATATTAGATGAGGTATTTATTCCCTTCTTGTCATTAACTTTTGGTGTATATCAATCCATCCCCAAACATAGTGGATTCAGCCCAGCTTCTGTTTATTTATCTCACAGTGCCCTGAGCTCAGCTAGGTGGCTCTGCTGGTATGGGCCATACTTGGCTCATCTTTGCCAGGCTTGCTTATGAGTCTGTGGTCAGCTGCCAGGTCCTCTGGGGAAAGACTGGTTTCAGATGGCTCAGGTGGTACCCTTCTCCTTCCACGTGCTCTCTCATCCTCCACCCGTTTGGGCTTGATCAAACAGTGTGGTGACAGGGGACCTGATATCAGCAAGTAGGAGAGAGCACAGAGGACTACTTCCTGAGGTTTTGGGGGCCTCTGGAGGCTCAGGGTCAGAAGGTATACTGTGTCACTTTTGCCCTATTCTGTTGGTCAAGGCAAGTGGCACAGATGACCAGAGGAGGAACTTTTGGGAGGCAGAGTAAGGTGGCCTTTTATGGTCACCGTGTACACCCTCCATACAAGAAACTATAGAGCTTTGTAATGTATTTTTAAGACAGAGGTTAAATACCGCTATTTTCAAGTTTAGGTAACTAATAAGGAAAAGTAAGGAATTAAATAACTGCGTGTTGGGATGTTAAAAGCCTTAATTTAATAACGGAGGAAATCCTGGAGTGAAGACTGAGGGATGAAGTGTAAAAGATAGCTGAAACCGAAAAGCTAATTTGGGAAGCTAGCCAGCAATTGACTCACAGCAGGACCTAGCTTCTAAATCCTGAAATAAAGAAGTTTTGAATTATTGGGACGGCTGTGTTTTCTAATAGTCTGAATGCAGTGTACTCCTGGGTATTAGTATCACTGCTAATATTACAAGGATTAAAGGGTCAAAACAAGACTTTGATGTACCAAACTTCAGAAACTTTTTTTTTTTATTTTAAGTGTGTGTAAGAAAGCCTTTCCGGAATCACAGATTTAAAAGTGTGACTATGGAGATCCAGTGTGCCTACCGTTTCTTTGTACATGAAAGCAGATTTTTTTTTTTCTAGACATCAGGAATGCAAATGAGAACTAACATCAGGTACTTTACTTTTCAAGTAAAAAATTTAAAGCGTGTTAAACTTCTCTATGGGAGAGCCCCCCTGCCTCATTTCTCCCAAAGAAAATTCATAGAGTTTTCCAGGGCCTGTTGCTATCTAGGAACAGAGAACAGTGATCCAAAACACTGAAAAACAACACATTATTTCTGGTTGTTTTAAACGGTGTTGGTAAAGAGAGAGTGCTATAAGATCCTTGAGAAGTGAAACTGGGAGACTTTCATAAAGTATCAAAAGACTTCACGATAGAGTACAATGGCAGTGTCCAAATAAAGAGAATGGAAGACTCTGCAGAAACTTGGAGCGGGTGGGTGGTGGTGGGAGAACTGCATTTCTAAAACCCTTGGCCTACAGCCACTGGGGAAGCCATCTAAATATAAATCAGACCATGTCTCTCCATAGCATAAAGCCCGCCAGTGTCTTCCCATTGCATTTCAAATGAAACCCAGTCTTTGCAATGTGGCCACAGGTCCTGTGCATTCTGGATCCTGCTTCCTTTCCCAGCCTGCAGCACACAGCTCTCTGCCTGGCTCACCGGACCCCAGCCTCTGCCTGGACAGTGTGTCCCTTAACCTGGAAAGCTCTTACGTTTTCTATCTTCTTGCTCCAGAATGTATCAGCGACCTTGTTGTCTTGTGCATTGTTATGTCTCTTGCACCTATCACTGTGCCTGGTGTTCAGTATTCGTGGAGCGACAGAATGAAGGAATTAATTTTTGAAACAAAAGCACAGTGGGTTTGTAAAAGTTCTACCTCAGGATAAATGGTGTGTGATTATCAAACGAGGACATTGTATGAACATCTCAAAACACAACGTCTCTTCTCCTCTGTGTGTTACATCATGTTGACATCAGCTGTCACATAGAGCCTTTAACATTTGGTTATTACAGCAACTGTTTGACTTCACAAGGGGGTTGGTGGACAAATGAGCAAAAGCTCTCTCATTCTCTCTCTTTTTTTATTCATTGCCACTGGAAATATATTTGAAGAAAAATCCAAATTGTGGAACATCTAGGACATTGGAACTCCAGTGATTTGTGTGGCCTGGAAAATAATCATAGAACTTCTATTTCTGTTTATTTTTTATCTCATTTAGAAAAGTCTCATTTTATCTGTTTGACAATATATGTAGTTCATTAGTAATATAGGAAGCATATATAATAGATAAATACATATTTTTCACATGCATTTTTAAACAGGCACTGTATTTGTGTGGGCCTCTGTGTACCATATTTATGTATGGGATGTATATACGAGTATAACATCATAAGTTTGTAGATGATGAAAATTTACACTATGAATAGTTTTGACCTGAGTGACAATGCTGTGGGAGAAAGTGAGCATGTTTTCTAAAAGCTTAATTTTTTTGTTTGTTTTTGGGTTTTTTTTTAAAGATTTTATTTATGTATTTGACAGAGATCACAAGTAGACTGAGAGGCAGGCAGATGAGAGGGTGTGCGGGAAGCAGGTTCCATGCTGAGCAGAGAGCCCGATGTGGGCCTAGATCCCGGGACCCTGAGATCATGACCTGAGCTGAAGGCAGAGGCTTAACCCACTGAGCCACTCAGGCACCCTGCAAAGGGTTTTTACAAAAGGATATGATAACATATCATGGTTAAATCTACGATTTAAAAAATATTAGAGGAAACATAACAAAAACAAGGACCGGTCTATTAAGTTTGTGAAGAAAACATCATTGGACATAGCACAAAATGGTAAAGAAATTCCTAGAAAGATGGTATTTTAATTTGGGGCTTGGTCCCCCAAACACACACTGACTGTTGTCCCACATTAGCCTGCCAGCATCTTCCCCTGTTCATTCCCTGTTAGTAGTGGCTGCTTTCCTACTTTGGAAGATAAAAATCTGTGTTTTGAAAGGTTTCTATGATGATGCTTAAACACAGCAGAGAAGTTCGATTGATGTTATTGGACATTTTCTTTCCCTTCAATCATGTGAGCCACTCGTTTAAGATTATAGTCAGTATCCAGAAAGTTTGGGAGTGAGGAAGTTAGTACACCTAGTTTGCAAGTAGGCTTTGAATTACTTTAAACATTGTTTCTGATATAGGTACTGTGTATTTTGTTTGAGGATTTTGCAGAAATATAGTAAAAATGACGGTATTTTACAGAAGCATTTTTCTGGAGGTCTTGAATAGATTTTCTAAAAGAGTGACTAAATATTTTCTTCATTGCTGACACATCTTGGTATGGGAGATGCATAGTGCCTTTATTGCTGCAGGAAATTTTTGTACTTTATTATCACATCACTTCATAATGCCAACTGCTTTTAAAAAATAGCCATTATGTGTCTTCATTCCTTCTTTCAATGTGGCCATGTTGCCCTAAGCAACCTTGTAGTAAAGAGCATTCAGGCTGGTCTCTTTCCACCTGGGTAACTGTGCTGTATAACTCTGTGAATTCACCATCTAACACATTCTTATTTGTTTCCAATTAGTCTACATGTATTCTTGCTAGAATTTAAATTAAAGAGAAAAAGCCCATAAAAAAGAACTTGATGGTAATATAGAAAATAAATATGTCTTATGGTGATATAAACATGTATCTTCATGTTATTAATTCAATTACTAACTTGTAAGAATTTTTAGAAAACTATTTCTGGTTAATCATTTCCACTTCTAAACACACCTATAAAATCTTTGACTCTAAGACACTCAGTTACACAGTAATGGGTTACTGGGTTAAAGATTGACCTTCTGGAGAATTTTTGACTCATGGTATAAACTTTCATTTGTGAACTATTTATCCATGTAGGACAATGACTCTCAAATACTTGTATGGAGTGAGATTCTTTCAACCTTCCTTCTTATACCCCACTTTTAAGATTTTCTTCCTTCTTTATCTGAGGGAATCCTTGTATTGTCTCTCTCTGCCAATTAAGGGAGAGACTTTTTCTTTATGTTGCTAATTTTAGAATTAACCACAGCTTCACCTAAGCTAGTAAGTCAGAGATGATAGAAGCAGAATGAGAAACAAATACAAGATACAAAATTGGTCTATGTTATCAACCCTGCTCTGAGACTGACCGGATGTGTCTTCTGAGATTAATAATTTCATTATGTTCTTTTGCTTCATTCATTGTCTGCTAAAGGAGTGGGTTGCCTGAGCTGACTTTTAATTTTTTTAAAATTTTTATTAAATTATGATTCCATTCAAGGAGACACATAGAGGTGAGGAAGGTACTAAGAATAAAGAAGAGTGCAATATAACTGGATACAATAAATGTGCAACGTGAGAGAGGAGGAGAGGGTATATTGGATATCTATGTTTAATACTTGTCCCCTCTACCTTTCTTTAGGCTATGTTTCTATTTGCTTTAATAGCCATTTATCTGGTTTCTCTACACAGAATATAAATCACAGATTTTCAGAAAGATACCAGTCGAAGTCATGAGGTCCATATTGGGAAAATGAAAAGAATATTCCTTAATTCCACATTCCCCAGCCATTCACAATGACCTCTCACCATCGCAGGTTCTATCTGTTGCTGGCAGTGATTTGCAAGAATATAGCTTGGAACTGAATATTTCCATCCGGGACTGTTCCCTCAGAGAAGAGCTAAGCTCCCAGCATGAGAGATGGGAACCACGTCTATTCACTGACAGACATCAGTGCAACAATGTCTGCCCCATTTAACAGATTCATTCTTTTAATTGGTGACAATATTTATGTTGCCTAAGCCTGTGAACTGAACTTCCCGTAAGGCAAGCCAATTTCAATTCTAGCATAGGACAAAAAGGGAAATTTGGGAGTCATCCGTAGTGTTTGACTGCCATGCCTAGAAATTCAAATCTGTTTTGAGTTTATATACTAAAACCACACTGAGAACACCTAAAATTGTTGGGTTTAGAAAACATGTACTATAAACAAGCATTGAAAAATTCCCGTTTTTTTTTTTTTTTTATTTAAAAATTTTCCTCAACATTAATGAACCTTTCTAGCATAGTGTTTCCAGCCTTGGCACTGTTGACATTTTGGGCCTAGTAATTCTTTGTTGTGGAGTGGGGGCCTATACTGTGCCTTGCAAGATACTTAGCAGCAGCTAGCATTCCTGTCGTCAACTGCTTAGATGTCATTAGTGCTCTCCTTATGTTGTGAAAACAAAACAAAAAAATCTCTCCAGACATTGCCAGATGTCCCTGGGGAGGTGGCAAAATCATTTTCAATTGAGAGCTACTGGTCTAGAGCTTTGATCACTCTGAGGATGGAGTTACAGATATACCACCTGTGAGTAGGCAAAATCGGTTTTCATTGAACTCTAGTAAGAAAGGATTTAAAAACAATTTAAAAACCATCATTTTGTTTTTAAAATATTTTCAAGGAAAAAAAAAAGTAGTCAGTGTTAAAGGGTATAGTAATTTCCCCACAAATTAAAAAATTTACTAAGTAAGTAAAATAGATCATGTATTGTTAGATTTCTTTTCCACTATGTGTTGATGGAAATAAAACAAACAAAATGGACATAATAAAAATTAACACATTGTTACCCATAATATATTTTAAAAACTAAAAACATTTTATTTTTTATTTTAAGATTTTATTCATTTATTTGAGAGAGAGAGAGCAAGACAGCAAGAGAGAAAGCGTGAGTGGAGGGGAGAGTCAGAGGGAGAGGGAGAAGCAGAGTCCCCACAGGGAGCCTGATGATGGGGGTTCCATCCCAGGATCACGACCTGAGCTGAAGGCAGATGTTTATCCTACTGAGCCACCCAGGTAGCCCAAAGCTAAATACATTTTGAACAAAAAACATTTTGTGTATGTGAAAGAAGGAATACCCTTTTTGATTTTAAGATAATGGAAAAGAAAAGTCAGATATAGTAAGTTATGAATGATGGTTTCCCATCCATTTAAAAATGCCCGAAGTTTAAAATAATAATCTGTTCTGTTGTTTGGGTAAGAAGTGGCTGGATTGACTATCTATACTTTGTGAAATTGATCATTTACTCATATTTAATATGTGTTTTTGGAAGAGTGGAACACGTAGCAGAGTCCCAATAGTATGTTGAAGAGACTTGTATTTGATCTTTTCCAATGCCAGTCTGATCAGCATCATATAAAACTAGATGGAAGTAATCACATGCAATAAGCATTTAAAGAAGCTACGTGCTTTAAAACCATCCTCCTTTTCAAATCAGAATTATAGTTCCATTTCTAGAGAGAAAATAGGCAGGAACATAAGGTGTTATATTTTCCCTATTTATCTGTTTATTTCTCATGGCATACTTCACTTTTACTTCTTGAAAGGGAAAAGAATGGTTAAAGTTAATCATGTCATTTTGTCATTAATGAAACTAACTAATATTTATGTCTGCCTCAAATGTAAAGTTTTTACATCTTGCAGAGATGTTATCTTATCAATAGTAATTTGAAAAGAGAGTCATACTATATTTAGCTCAGATAATTGGCTTTTCTCTGTTATGTATTAAAACTAAACATGTAAAGAGCCTTTTTATAGTATCCATATTGATAGGTATCATTTTACTCTTCAGATATTCTTATAATTCAGTTGATTTCTTCAAAGAATTACTATGTGCTTACTTAAGAGTCACCTGTCTTCATATTAAGTCATAGCCTATGCCAAAAATGAGATGATTGATTTATTACTTTGTATTTATATGTGACAGTTCATAAAGTCTCTTTTTTCCCTCCTCAATTTACTGCCATGTAATCATGTCTAGGGCAAAATACTGAAAAATATAGAGTTTTGATATGTTGTGCTATTATGGGAAAGAGTATGATTTTGAGAAGATTTGAGTTTCACTCATAAAAATAATTCCTAATATCCTTCAATTTGAGTGTTTTATCCAGGCATGGATTGGATAAAGTTATTTTATCAGTGTTTTATTTAACTTAATAGCCTTTATCCACTGTCTTTTTTCTTGGTGTGTTTTCCATGATGGGCTTTGAGGCTTTCAGTGATGTATTTATTTAAGAATGTTTGGCATAACCCTCACTCATGTTAATCAGTTGAATGTGAGCATTTCATAAGAACTATACAGATCATTTCCTATGGATGTGTACAGATCCTTCCTTTATATTATGTGGAGTAGTTTAAAAAGAAAAAGAGAGAGATACTTGTTTTTTGGCAGGGTAGGGGATGGAGATGGGGAAGTAAGTGGCATAGAGGTTAAGTGGGTTTCCTCATATAACACAATGCATCTTTAGAATCTGATTATGAGGAAGCCAGGACTGCAAAGTCTAAGTGTTCACAACTCACTGTTTCCATCTCCAACCCTGAAAACCGATGTAGTGTTTATTGCTATTGTGTTCAATGCTGTTGAAATATGTAACCATAGTCTGTGTTGTCCAAAAGGGCAGCCACTGGCCACATGTGACTATTTAAACTGAAATTAAATTGAGATACAATAAAATGTTTACTTCCCTTGTTTCACTAGCTATGTTGAAAGTAACCAATTATTAGTGCAGATAAAGAATGCGTTTATCTGCAGAAAGTTTTATTGGATAGCGCCAGGGGATTCCTGTACTAGCTTATGATAAAATATTTAGGCGGCTATCTCCTGGTGCAAAAATCCTCATGAATAAGTGAAATGTTGGAAATTTATTTTTGTTTTTCTCTCCTTTCATGTCCTTGTGTTGTCACTGTGCACTGAGGGCAGGGAGTTCACAGATGGCCCTCAGAAGCCTCTGCCAGCTTGCTCTTAACTCCAGGCGCCTATACCCCTTGCTTCAGCCACAGCAGCCCTGCTAATGTCTGTTTTACAAATTGGAGTTTCCTGGTAGCACATCTTGTGCACAAATGGTTGTTTCTCTTAAATGATTGGAAACCTTCTCTAGTCAATTGGGAGAGACCTGACCCATCGGGAGGTTGATCAAAAGAAGTCACATTTTAAGACTTCCTCCTTTAGCACGCCATCCCCCCAACTTAATGGCTGTCTGTATGGATAAATGCTCAGTTAAGTCTCATTGCAATATGATTGTTTCTAAGAAGTCGAGAATTGAGAGCAGGGTGTCATTAGAAAGCCCAGAAGAAGCAACCTGATAAACAATGAGATAAACAATGATGCCTAGTTTTCTAGTGATGGCAGGTTTTTGTTTTGTTTTGTTTTAAGTTCTGTGGAGATTTTATTTAATGAAACATTCTTTCCCTTTCTCTCTCTCTTTTCAGAATAATGATTTTATCCCTTAACTCCCTTCTAGAGTGACAAGTAATTTTTTAAAATTATTTTTAAACTTATGAACCCATGGATTTTAGGAGGATGTGTTTCAGTAAATTGTAGCTACTGTTGCCCTTGCTGTCAGATTGTCCTACATTTAGCTGATGGGTCCTCATCACCTTGGCTCCTTGTTTTTGAATATAACCTAGTAGTTCCTGGAAGTCTCACTGCTTCCTCATGTGATAAGATGTTTCACAATCATTAGGCTTATTTCCCGCATAAAACCTGCAATCATTCATTTTGCTAAGGAACTTGGGATCCTCTTTTTAAAGAAAGAAGAGTTCCAGTTGCTTCTTTTCCCTTATGTTAACAGAAAAACATGCTACAATACAAAAAGCTGGAAAAAAAAATCCTTCAGATTCATATTAATTTGAATATGAAGGTATTTTTACAGAAAAGGGTTACAATGTTAAACTGAAGGTAAAGAGTTGAGTCCATGGCAGTTACATGATTACTTGAAACAGTAATTTGTGAAGGATTTTAGGCAGGTGCACTCTTTGTTATCCCATTTCAAATCATGTTGTGCACCCTGGCCCTCTGAACTGTCAGCTTCTATAGTTGTCCATGTACAGAAATACAAAAGTAGTTATTCAGCTAATTGGAAATCAACAAAATTAATGTTCCTAAAGATCTTTGTCCTGTAAGCAATAAGAGACAAGAGAGCTTTAAATATGTTTTTTGTTTTATTTTAAACTTAGCTATGAGGTTCAGTTTTATCTGCATGTCCCAGTTAAGGAAGACACAGAGGGCAGGACATATCAAAATCCAAGTTGAGACTCTGCTGGGGTCTGTTGGACACATGTAGCATCATTTGTGATATAAGCTAAACTATAGTACTTTTAATATCTCTGAACCCCTTTTCCTGCTCTTTTCATTGCAAAGTGCTTGGCAACCCTCTCTCTAGGCTAAAAGAAACTGCTTGTAATATTTGTTCATCCTCATTATTTTTGCTGTCAGTGTTTCCTTAAAAAAATCCATTTCCCATTTTTGTTCTAAAATTTAAACTCCACGTTACTGATATGCAAGCCAGCATTTCCCTTTTGGCAGTGTTACCAAGTAATAAACAAGATATGGAGTGGAGATTAGCTGGAATGAACATCTAGAATAGGTCTTATCTTCACACCGCTGATCTTCTCTTGCTGTATCTGGGCCAAGGACATAGCCCATTTAAGTATAAATATGTATGTTCTCTAGCTGTATTCATTCCTAGATCCTATCACTGTTTTAAGTCTGGAGGTAACATTTGTAGGTTCATTTGGAAGAATTTGGTCCTCTTATGCCACTTTAGTCAGGTAGAGGAAAAAGCCAAATCACTTCTTCCCTGAGAGAGCATTTCATACATCTCCATCTCTGTGATCGCACCGAGTCATTATGTAGCAGTTGGCTCTGATACGCTTGCACAGACACAAATTGAGTCCGACAGGACTGATGTCTCCTGGACTTTGCTGTCATTTGAAATTCTGGCATGAGGATGGGAACAGTGGGGGAGGGGAGCAGAGCTGATTCCCTTAGCACTTTTCCTATGAAGTTTTGAGAATTTTAGCTTTTGATAGCTGCGAACTGCCTGATAAGTTATTTTCCAGATGAGATTGATAACAATAGCAGACTTGGAGCAGCTGGCTAGCTTTTGGTTTCAAGTGGATGTATTTCAATGTATAACTTGCGATTTCATGCCAACTGCAAATCTGTTAAAAATAAAAAAGGCTAGCAAGTGGATTGGTAATTACAATGATCCCCCACCTTTTCATTTAGCTTTATCTTTCCTATCCATACCTATCCATTCCATTCAAATGACACATGCATAGTAATGAAAAAGATAAGATCTTTAAAAAAATTTTATTCTCAGGCTCAATCTCAGTTTCAGGAAAGGCAGGCTATAGTATCTCTGTTACAATACTTTTTCAAGTACAAGTTATTTTGGTGGATTAGGTTATTTCGGGATAGCTCTAGTATTTCCTGTCAAGAATTTTGTACGTGTTTCAAATATTCCAATATACAAAACTTAAAAGTATACTGTTTCATTTGGCAGAAGAATTCTGATTGTCATCCTCAAGTTTTCACCATGATAGAGGAAGCAATAGAATTCAGTGCTCCCTCTCTCTGTATTCAGAGCCTACTCTGTGTAAGATGCTGCGCTAGATTACTTGAAGTTTCCTGTAGGAACAACTATTTATCACCCGATGAGTCTTTACTTCAGATTAGTGCTTGGAGCAAGTCGGTCATGGCTGCCCTTCTTTTCAGCTCCCATCCAGACCACCATCCCCTGTGGTCTGTGTTACTTTTCACCTGGGAAACTTGCTCTGGCCTAATAGTGCTACATTTGTGTGTTAGCTCATCTTTTCAAAGCCCATTTCCTTATTCTGCTCAGAAGCACTAAGTAGCTTTATTCGTGATTTGCTGAGTAAAGTCTGCTTGACTTGGATTGGTGTTCAAGTCTCACCATGACCCTTTCCTTTCCTTTCCTTTCCTTTCCTTTCCTTTCCTTTCCTTTCCTTTCCTTTCCTTTCCTTTCCTTTCCTTCTTTTCAAGACTGAACCATTTTCTTTTGCCTCATTTTCTTCTGCTTTCCTAATGAATTCATCACTCCAACCCAGTGGAGTTGGAGTCCTGAACCAGCTGCCATCAGCATCGCTCAGGAACTTGTTAGACATGTAAATTCTGAGACCCCATCACAGACCTAGTGAGCCACACACCAGGGCATGGTGCCCAGCTATCTGTTGTTGTTGTTGTTTTATTTTATTTTCACCCAGCTATCTGTTTTAAAAAGCCTTGCAGGTGTTTCTGATGCATATGGAAGTTTGGGAAGCCCTACTCCAGCCAAAGCTGGAGACTCATCTTTTCCAAAGTTCCTTTCCCACTGCCCTGCCTTTGTACAGAATTCCTGGAATGCCTTTCTCTCTTCTTGGTTAAATCCCAACTGTATTCCCAAGCTCACTTTGAGATACTGCTTTATCTATGATACCATTCCTGATCTTAACTTTTCATGGCATTATTTGGTTTTCCTTCCTGACACTCATCACTTATTAACTTATACTAGTCATCTGATGTATCTCTTTTATTTTTCCTAGTAAATTGGAAAGTCACAGAAGACAGAATCCAACTCATTTTTGTACTTCCTGGCACTTTATACTAAGTGCATTTGCACACAGTAGGCTCTCTAAAAATAGTCTGTGGCTTATTGGCTTTACATAGAAGATTGAGAAAACTAAATTATTGCCCAGGAGACATATGAAAATCCTATTAAATCAAGTAGGCTCATGCTAACTATTGTTTTGACTTACTGAAGCTAAACTAGACTTGAACATTGATGTGTCTTCAGGGAAGAAGCCAAATGTGCTTGTGTAAAAAATTCTAACCTCTCCTCTTTAGCTGGAGAAGTTGAATTAGCCCTGTCACTTCCTCTCGTGCCAAGAAAGCAGCTTCCATTATTCTGTCAATAATAGACTTTTATCTGGCATGTGACGCTTCTCTTAAATCTTTCTCATACCATTGCTGTGCTTTCTTCCACGGACGTATTCACGTAGCGTTTCATAAGAAGTGACAGTTGCTTCTTACAGAGCGTTGTCCAAAAGGTGGCATAAGCAGAGAGTGGAATTCAAGGTGGTTGGCTTTGGCAGAGCCTGACAGTGGGAACAAGATGGGCTCAGGCTGCCCCATTTTCAAACAAACTTGCTTCCCTTCTCACACAGAAACATCCCAGTTACAGTTGCTTGTGTCTTTATAGTAGCTTGCATCTCTCTGGGTGGTGGTGACGGAACAAGGGGAAAAGAGTAAGAAACTAAGGGTCTTTGTGTTCTCTTTCCTTTTTGTCTCTCTCTCTGCCCTTACAGGCTCTGAAAGTGTTCCAGCTGAAATTCCAGAGCAGACTGACTCGCCACAGCTTCAGAGGCAGCGATCCCTGACCGCCGGCGCCCGCTGCCCCCAAGCTGCAGGATGGTGCACATTGCCAGGCTGCTGTTGCTGCTCCTTGCTCTCTTCCTCCACGCGGACGCTGAGAGTAAGCCATTCTCCCTCCTCTACGGGGCTGTGGCCATAACGAGTGGTTTTGTTCGCAGCTGGCAGCAGGCTCAGGGCCCCTGAGTCCATTTCCTTTGGAAGTAAATCCTGAGACACTGTGGGATCCTCCTTGGCTACCAGCCAGCCTTTGAAAGAGATTATTGACGTGACTTCCTTACCATTTCCTCTCTCTCTCTCTTAATGCCCCTATTCTTGGGCATCTAACTGCTCCTACTGTTTTGTCTTTTTTTTTTTTTTTTTTTACAATCTTACCAGCCCGGTGGCAAAGACACTATGAGACCGATGATGTAACTCAAACTGGGGTTAACCAGTTGGTGGTGCCAATAAGTAAACACTGTTCAGACCCATTAGAAATTTCTTTCGTATTGTGGATATATCTATGTTTAGAAAAATGCACAATGTCACATCGAGCCTAATTAAACTTCCAAGCCCCTTGTAGCTGTCATAGCAGCTGTTCTGATGTACTGTTTCCGACAGCTGTCGTCGAGTACAGTATTCAAACAAATCAAGCAGAACTGACAACGTTGTGGCTGGGTGAAGGGTGTGGAAGTATAAGGAGAATTCTGTTGAGTACAGACACCAAAGTTTTTGGTTTATTGGACTCAATTTATGAAACTGAGCTTGTGGTCAATTAGCTTGCCAATTAATGAGAAGATCATATCTCCTTCGTAATTAGGAAATCATTAGGTCTACCTTGTTTACATATGTTTGTTTTCCCATCTGGCCCATGGCGTTTTGGAAGAGATAGTACTGGAGAAAGTCATGTCTCTGGCTTCGGCTCACTGACATGGCTGGTTTCTTCATAGTGCTGTAGCTCATGAGCAAGTTGCCCATTCTCTTTGGGAGTCCCCTGGTATTATGGAAATGTATAACATCTGCAGTCATTAACTTTTCCCTCTGCTATTTCAGTGAGATTAAATCTGATTCATGCTGAGGATGTTTCAAAGACAAGCTTCCTGCGTCATGTTGGCCCATGACTATTAACTGAATTCTGACAAAAATTTCTTCAATAGCAGCCAATTTCTTTGTTTAAATAAGGGCTCTGTTTTCCAAAGAGAGCTTTCCAGGAGTGAAAGGAATCAGGTTAATAACAGGATGCATATGGAACATGCATGTTTTAACTACATTCTCTGGTTAATAATGTATATAGTCTCCTAATTAGCACTTGAGAGTATTGGTTTAAGGTGACACCAAGGAATGTCTAGGACAATGCCAGCAAATAATTAACTGGGAAAAGACCCAAATGAAAGATGCTCTTGTTACTTTAAAGCCATTTATGTCAAAATCTATTTTAAAGTTGTAATCTAAAATTAGTTTATTAAAGAAATCAGGCATATGGCTTTATTTTTCTGTTTTGGCTAGAATGAAAAAGTACATTGTTTTACAATTGTTAATTTTTGGCAAAAACCTGTCAGCACCCTGGGAATCCACTTTAATTTCAGATAGCAGTTAGAGATTTCCTTAAAATTACTAGATATAATTGTCATATATCCATGAAGTTATCCTTCCAGATAAGTAGAAATGTTTTTCTACTGAGCAGCTTTACCTTCGTTTAAATCTCTGGTAGAATGTGGCAGACAGATGTCAAGTACTCTTACAATTGTTTTAAAAAACAATCTACACTCCGGATGATCATCACCTACTCCTTTCCCTCCTGCTCCTCCCCTTCTCCCTCTACCTCCACCCTTCACCACACTTCCTTGATAGCAGCCTTCCAAAAGGGAAAACAGGGGCCACAATAGCAACTTTTAGTTCAGATGTTTACCAGGTTATATGTTTATATGATAATCAGCTCCCAAGCTCAAGATGTAAGCTGAAAAAGAATCATTCTCTCTCACTCTTCCCATGGCAACTAATGAAAAGGGACAGACTTTGCCAGAATAATTTGTTTAGTTTTCCCCAGGTCTACTCCAACCTTGCTTTAGTATGTTTTCCCTTTAGCCGATTTATTTGGCGTTGTTGAATGGGATGTGTAATCCAAGAGATTCTCGAGGTGAGAGGAAAAATTAGCCATATTTTTTAAGGTACATTTTAAAAGAAGAAAGAACATCCCTTATCGATCTATTGGAGGACACTCATGGTACATGAAAACACATGGTTGGAGATGCGCTTTTCGTCCCTAAAGGATGTTTAAAGAACAATTGGGAAAATGGGTCCCAGATTATAACCTATTAAATTGTGCTGCTACCTTTTCATAAAACACTGGAAAAAAAAAAAAAGACATCCTAAGTAGCACGGAAGAAGAATTAGATTTTTTTCATCATCACCTAAATACAGTATTTCTGAAGCTCCTATTACCTGGGACACTGGTTTGTTACTCTATGCTTTGATTAGCACATGTAGCCATGTTTTACCTAACTCTATTTTGGAATTTTTACAAGGAATCAGAAGTTCTATTTCAAAATTTAATAGTAACTTGTCAGAGCCATTTGAGAATGATGAAATAATTTTTAAAAATCCATTTGCCCATTTAAGAACGAGAACCATGTGGGGGTGGGGAATGGAAAGAAGCCTCTCTAGTTCACCATGCTAATTTAATGTGCTCTGCTCACTGCCTTTCGAAATGATTAACTCCAAAGAGCCAAGGAGTCAGGATTATCATCTGCTCTGTGGAAGTCATAGTAAAGTGCTAGGTGTGATGTTGCATTAAGTAGAAGAGCTCTTATGAGCCTTGGTTCAAACCCAGGTCGAAAAATTGTGATAAAATCCCTTTAGCAGAAAATTATAGTCTTTGCCATTGCCAATTAAAGTGCCCCACAGATCCCCACTATTACAAAGGCTAGATGTATGCATGGATCTTATTTCTTTTTATTCCTATGTCTTGAGTGCTGGAAATGATTTTGCTTGTTTCTTGAATGTGGGTACACATGGTGACTTCGGTTCGAGCACAAACAGTAGTTCCTCCTCCTGTCAAGCCTACTAGTTTTCTGGCTTAGGTGGTCTGATTGAGGTTCATTCTAGTTTAAGTGGTTGTCCGATTGAGGTCAGATTTTGTCTTAGGCAGTGGTCTGATGGAGGTCAATTCTTTGATAACATGAATGCAAATTAAAAGTAAATTTATACTAGCATTTTCCTGGGGTGTTTTTCTGTTGGCTGAGTTTTCATAGCAATTTCTGATAGTTTTATTTCATGTGTAGCTTTAGTTTTTTTATTTACTAGTTATTTTTTATTTGTTTTTTGTTTGTTTTTTTGTTTTTGTTTTTGTTTTTTTGGGTTTTTTTTTTTTACCTAGGTGCAGGCTACAAACCTGCTTTTAGGACTTTCTTTCATCAAACTGGTTTCACTGTAATAAAATCACTGTTGACTGTTGCATTCTAGACTTGAGTTTATACTTTTGACAACTGTAATTTGACCTGAATAGTTATTGGATCTTCATTGGAAACACAACGTTTGATAGTCTAATTCCTCAAATTGCTTACCTCATCCATTTTCTGTTACTTTTTGCTTTTTTCCATGTCAGATGGTAACCGCTCCCTCATTTTCCTCCCTTCTTGTAAGGAAACTTCTTAGTCCTTGTCTACTCACTGTATTCCTGTCTTACATAAAAGCAATGAATTCCCCCCCCCCTTTGGTATTGTATCACTGTATCCATTGGCATTAGAGAATAGGCTGGCATACACACAGTAGGAGAACAATTCTTACCTTATATATTTCCTGATGGGCAGTGTGGAGTAATGGTTCAGAAAGTGAGCTCTAAAGCCAGTCTGGTTTTAAGTTCTGGCTGTCCTCTGTAATCTGGAGCATGATACACCATGCTCTTTCCCTCAGTTTCTCTATCTTTAAAATGTGAGTGATGGTGATGATAATCATGATGATGATTGTATAGGAAAGGTCCTACTCCTGGGTTTTGTAAGCATTGAATGGGCTAATGTAAAACACAAAATCAGCAGATGACATATGATGGGTTTTTCATAAACGTTAGCTGTTATTATATCATTATGTCAAAAACACATAGCCAACAGTGTTATTGAGCAGTTCTATGAGATGATGTGCTAAAATCCTTTTTTATTTGACCTGCAGATTATCAAAATTTTGGTGGTTGGTAAAACAGGTTTTCTCACACCATGTTAATGACTAAACTTGCTTCTCTATAAAGTCCCATACATAAGAGATCCTTGAAACTCTTGTATTGTGAATTAAACTGAAGATCAAGAGGAAAAATTATAAAGCATACTTAGTCAAGCTAGTCAAGCTTGGAAAAAAAAGCTCCTATCCCAGAATTACTGATTTAAAGTTAATTTGGGGGGCGCCTGGGTGGCTCAGTGGGTTAAAGCCTCTGCTTTCGGCTTGGGTCGTGATCCCAGGGTCCTGGGATTGAGCCCTGCATTGGGCTCTCTGCTCTGCAGGGAGCCTGCTTCCTCCTCTCTCTATGCCTGCCTCTCTGCCTACCTGTGATCTCTGTCTGTCAAATAAATAAATAAGATCCTTAAAAAATATAAAAAAAAATAAAGTTAATTTGGCTGGGGTCTAATTAATGGAAAGTGTCCCATCCTTCTGTTCTGTTGGTTCTTATAAGGGATTTTTCTGAGCTTCTCAGAGAGAGGAGTTATAGAGATCTACTATAAACAAATACTCTAATATATGGGCCATTGGACCAGAAAGCTGGAAGTGCAGGTGAGCTGGATACAGAAAAGAGTAAATGGCTTTTCATATGGTCATAAATTATTCGGTAAGAAAAAAAATAAGGAAAATAATTAAAGGGCAGGGCAAATTATTCCTTTTGCATTTTGCAGAATCACTTCTGAGAAGTAGCCTAAGCATGCAGTTGGACCTTCCAAGATGAGGTTAGAAATGGAGAGGATGTCTTTTTTATGTCATCAAAATGCATACCTCTCAGCAGATAGGCCATTTCACACAGAGAACATTAATATGCCTTAAAAACCACTTTTTCTGTTTTTACTTTACATTGTGACTATTTGGGTATGTGTGTATGTATACCCCAAACTATTGAAACCGTCCCTTAGAAGGTAAATATTGCCAGGGTGATGAAGATGTTCTAAAATTAGATTGGTGTGATGGTACTAATTGAGTAGACACCTACTAAATGCCATTGAATTGTACACTTTAAGTGGGTGATCTCTATGTTGTATAGATTATATTTCAGTGGAACTATTGAGAACAGGAAAGAGAAACTGCTGCTTAACATGGCAGTTTGGTCAGATTCCCTTCAGTGTATACACCCTGAAAGGAAGGTGTGCTGATTTCTTTAGACCAGTTATGATAGACCGGCTCACTGAGGAGAGCAGCGAGAAATCCAGTTCATTTACCAAGCTTATCGATGTCTTCCTTGTTTTCCCTTTCTCTGAATTTACAGATGTGTGGCAAAATAAAAACCTTGCCTTTCCCTCCTCCTCCTCCCACTCAATTTACAGTAGCTAAATTAGCAACATCCAGCTGTCTGCCACAAGGAAAATATCCCAGCTATTTTACTGATCCTTAAGCCCCTTTGCAGAGTGTTTGTGGCTTTCTGAATTAATTGCTCCCAGCAGAGCTGTACCTACCTAGTGAAATTAAGAATATGTCACAAAATCAACCAATATGTACAATTAGAAGCATTTTCTTGATTATAGAGGGACTTGATGTTAAAAAAAAAAAAAAGAAAGAAATCCTAACTATGATATGTTTCTTATCTCTGATCTCTGTAATGAGGTCCTCTACTCAAAAGATGGAACAATATCTGAAATATTGGTGAATTACTTCTTGTTATTGCTAATACCCTGATTAATCTGTTCTGTGATCTCCTCATTTCTTTCCTTTTACGCTCTTAATTTCTTTAATTTTTCTCACTTAGCTATTATTTCAAATAACCTTGATTTGTTTGGGAGCCCCCATCACTCTGCTCTCCATTTTGCTCTGCCTCACTCAATTTTAGAAGCCAATCCCCCCCCCGCCAAAAAAAAAAATAGAACATAGAAAACTCCCAACCAGTGTCCATTTTGAAATTAAGAATCAAAGACAAGAAGTACTGGTGATTGGATGGAAACCAATTCTCTTACCTATAGTCTTGTTTTCTCTTTTCCTCTGTTAGCTTTAGCTTCATGTATTTATTCACCAAAGTCGTGTGTGTGTGTGTGTGAACACGTGTATGCATGCTCCATGGAAGGCTTTGTACAAAATGGTGGAGATAGAAAAAATTAAAGAATGTGGTTTCATATCTGTTTGTAATCTGCCTTCAGAATTCATTGCTCACTTTTTAGAATTCTCTCGCGCAATATTTTCAGAATTTATCCTCAGAGGAGAGGTAGTTCTTAAGACTATGGACTCAGGAGCTGAAGTGTATGTTCAAATCCTGCCTCTGCTATATAATTATTCTGAGCATGGGCAAGTTGCAAATATCTGTGTGTCTCTCATCTGTAAAATTAAGATGGAAAATAGCACACTTGATATGGTTATCATGAAGATTAAGTAAAGAACTACTTGCAGAACATCTTGAATAATAGGATTAAATATTCACTAAATGTTAGTTGCTATTATAGTTTTTTCTCATTAGCTTGCATCATTTCCAAGTTGGTAGCATCTATGTTTAGATCTCTGTTGACATTTATTACCCCATTAACTTCATAATTTGAGCAATATCTTTTAAATATGTAAACATATATCTTTATATATACTTATGCTTCCAAAGAACATTGACTCATTGGCTCATTCCTGTATATTATAGTCACTTTAGTAAATGTTTATTGGACATACTTCCTGTGCCAAGCATTGACTTAACTATTGGAGATACAATAGTGAGATAAAGAGATATGATCCTTGCCCCAAAGGGCTTACACTCTAGAGAGATAGACAAATATTTAACATTAATCTCAAAATTTACACTTTCTGAATGTGTTAAATCTTATGAGGGAAGAAAATAGGGAGCTTAGTGCCTTATCTCTTCAGAAGAGTAATAGAAAGCTTGCCTGAAGGAGTGATTTTTTTAAAATTTTGAAATAATTTTAGACTTAAAAGAAGTTGATAAACTGTACAAGAATTTCCCATGTCACTCAGTTTTCCCTAAAGTAATATGTTATATAATGACTGCACTTTAACAAAAACAGGAAATCAGCATGAGCACAATACTATAAACTACAGAGTTTACTTGTTTTATATTCATTTATTTTTTAAAGGTATATAGTTCTGTTAAATTTGATCACATGCATAGTTCTGAGGAAATGATTTTTGAGCTAGTATCTGAAGGATGAAGAGAAGCTAAGTAAACTATATCTGAATGGGCTGTTATGGTCCAAGAAAGGATGTGTTCCTGAGCCCTGAGACAGGGATACTTAGTGTATTCTGGAGACTCAAAGCATGGATGTGCCTGGATACCAGACAGTGAGGAGAGAGAATTCAAATAAGGCTGGACAATAGGCAGAGACTGTCTAATTCAAGCCCTCATAGAACTTGTTCAAGATCTTGGTTTTTATTCTAAGAACAGCTGGGGGAGTGACGGAAAAGATTTGCATTAAAAAAACATCCTTGTGGCTGCTGGGTAGAGAGATGCTTTGGAGTCAGGCCAGCCAGAGTGGCCTTGGGATCTGTTGGGAGGCTGTTTCGAAGCTATGGAAATAATGGGGGTACCAGGGACCAGAGTGGTGGAGATAAGGGAGGCAGGACAGCCTTGATACTGAAAAAGAATTTTAGTTGACTACTGTGAAGTGACATTCTCCTAGAACTTGAACCATGTACAGATTATTATAATTTGGAGTAAAAGAGAACACCAGGCTAATAAGAGATAAGTAATCCTTTATTTTTAACAAGGCATTATATATTCTTCCCAAAAATGTGTCACTGCTCATTTTATAATTTCCCTTTATGGTTGTCAATTTCAGGTAATTTTATTTAATCTTATCTTTGTGGTATTATCTGTGAAGAAAAGTGGAATCAGACTCAGTTTAAAATTGTGAATGAGATTCAGTAACCTACTACAAAAATATTTCAAGTTAGTTTTGTTCTCTGACAAAAGTTTTAAATTCCATTTAGTTTCTGATGCGTTTTGCAAAATCACAGTGTGGTGTTATGACAGTCATTTTATAGTACAGTTATTAAATGTGACATTAAAATATACTAAGTACTTATATCTTCATTTTAAAAAACATGCAAGATTTCACTTTTAAGCTAAAAATACAGAATACGTAATAGCAAACCTATTAAACTGAATACATTCCAGCGGTTTTTCTTTTCTTTCTTAGTCGTTTATTGTTAATTTTATTTTCCCCTCACTCCTTAAAAGTGTTTGTTGTTTATCACTAAAAAGGTCATTTACAGCTTTTATAGTGACTTCAAGTTGATACAAAGAAAGCCCCTCCAGTATCTATATTTTATTTTATTTTCCTTTAAAGTACATTTAAGGGGCACCTGTGTGGCTCAGTGGGTTAAAGCCTCTGCCTTTGGCTCAGGTCATGATCTCAGGGTTCTGGGATCGAGCCCCACATCGGGCTTTCTGCTCAGCGGGGAACCTGCTTCCTCCTCCCTCTCTCTCTCTCTCTCTCTCTGCCTGCCTCTCTGCCTACTTGTGATCTCTGTCAAATAAATAAATAAAATCTTTTTTAAAAAAGTACATTTAAATCACAACAGTTAATTTAAAAATAATAATATTTCATTGAGTAAATGCCCATGATGTGCAGAGGAGAGGGCAGCAAGACGAGGTTATTGACAAAAAATAAATGAACAGTATGACTTTGGATGGTGATACATGCTTCAAAGATAATAATGCAAGGTGATGTGCATGACAGTGGACTGCAGGGGGCGGGGGTAACGGAGGGGCGGGGCACTCCATTTTATATCAAGGAAGGTGTTGCTCAGCTGAGTGATGGGAAGAGATCAGCCATGAAAAAGTGGCATTCCGGACATCAGAAAAAAGAACAATGATTTGCAAAGAAGGAGCCCAGTGTGTTGAAGGGACAAAAGGCCCAGAAGACTGAAGCACAGTTAGTGGGAAGAGATGGGTAGGAGAGGCAGGGAGGGTCTGGATTCTTTGCCCCTGTAGACCTTAAAAGAAGTAAGTAAACCAAACAAAGAAGTTTGGATTGCTAGGCAGAGATGTAGGGAAACAAATATATTCTTGGGATATCTGTCTGTGAAACTTGAATTGGGTGCTATGAGCTCTTACTAGGTCAAAATGAACATATTTTCTACAAATAATGCATCGCAGGGTTGGTACAATTTCTTGTTCAAGTTATAAGCCGTTGTCTAAATAGCTGAACTGAAATTTCCTTTGAACCCTAAAACGTTTGGCTAACAAAAGCACAAATGTCTGTTTTTTGCTCTTTATCTCTGGCCAGTTTTGCTTTTCTTTTAAAGCAGATGATAGTTTTACATTGGAAACATGTAATTAAGTCTGCATGTCCCTTCATTGATATCCATAGCTGGAGAGGACTTAGGAGGGCATGTATGAAACGCAGATCTGTAATTGGAGGGTGATTGTCAACATTGACTTGCAGGGAAGAATGAACTTTAATAGGTCTTTCTCTGCATGCTTCCATTTAGTCAGGGTGAAAGCAATCAACTCCTAAGTGATTCTTAGCTTGTATTTCCTATGCAGATGAAAGCATTTAAATAAAAGTTTTCCTAGTTAACCTCTTCCATTTGGGGAAAAAAATCTATATGGCTTACGTGATTTAACATATTTGGACTTAGTTTTAAGTCCAAAGGGGATATAAGGTAACAAAGGACAGTTATTAAACCATAACTTCAGTGTATTTACTCCAGAATAGTACATGTTGTAAACAACCACATTTGTCTTAAATTCTAGCCTTTCTGCTTACCTGGAGGATATCCTTAATTCTCCTGACCCTTTGGGAATGCCGACGTGCATTACCTGATGCACAGTGGCTGTTCAGTAAAGGTTTGTTTTCATCCCGTTGTAGATGTTGTATAATGCCTGACTTTTGCAGAAACTAGCTATCTAGCATTTTTACCTATTGCAATGATTTTCAGATCAAGGAATTAAGCAGCATATCCTTTAGATCAGCAAAAAAAATACAAGCAAATAAACCGAAGCATCCACATCATAGATTTGTATGTTACCTATGTGCTGAACTCTACGCGAAGTCTCCCCATGTGGGTTTCTGCCATCAGCGCAGCCCTAGCTTGGTGTATTGACATTTTGGGCTAATTCTTTATGGTTGAGGACTGCCTGAGTATTGTGGGATGTGTAGCAACATCCCTGGCTTCTTCCATTAGCACCTTGACCTTCAGTTGGGACTACCAAAATGTCTTCTGATATTGCTAAATGTACCCTGGGAGGCAAAAGCACCTCGGGTTTAGAACCACTAATAGTACATAAGCTCTGGAACAGAACTTGGGGCAGAGGGTGGGAGAGGTAAACACCCTTCTAACTTCTGTGGGGTTTGAGAGGAGGAAATTTTGTCAGACCTATGATAGACCTTTTAAAAGTTCTTACAATCAGCTATGCCGACTGGAAAAGATTAGCCATAGTTCTGTTTAGTACCTGTTGATGACCAAAGGCAGATTGTCTGATCTCATCATGTCTCAGTTTTGTGGTCTTGAATATCTGATAGTAATGGTAAGGTTGCCATGAGAAGTAAACACTGAGCAATGTTAGGTGTTTAGGACTATGCTTCAGACACAGTAAGCACTCAATAAAGGTTAGCCAGTGCTGTTATATTAACTATGTATTTCATACTATACGAATTTGATTCTGTTACTATATTATTTTTATTTTAGCAATGAAATGCAATTTTATCTCCTAGCAATGATTGTGATAATACCTTTCCCTTGTGTAATTATTTAAACAGTTTTTATTTTTAGTCTAATTTGTTCCTGAAAATTCTAGCAGTAGTCAGTATACCTTTTATTTTATTTTATTTTTTTACAGGTTTTATTTATTTGAGAGAGAGAAAGTGAGAGACTGAGAGTACACAGGTGCTCCTGAACAGAGAGGAGGAGCAGAGGGAAAGGGAGAAGCAGACTGCCTGCTGAGCAGGGAGCCTGGTGACCTGGGGCTTCATTCCAGAACTCCAGGATCATGACCTGAGCTGAAGGCAGACACTTACTGGCTGAGCCACCCAGGTACCCCAGTATACCTTTTATTATCACTACTTCTCAGATAAAAGAAACCAAAGGTCAGAACAGATAACCTGCCTGGAGCAAAAGGATGGAGTAGGTAATGGTAAGGGGCCTGGAACTCACCTCTCTTGACTCCTTGTCCAGGCAGGAGGCAGGTTAGTTAAGAGGGGCAGGTACAAGAACTCAAAGGCACAGTGGTCAGAGCCACAAGCAGACAGCCCACGGGATACCCCCGGTGCAGCGGCCCTGGAGGCCCAGCTCTGCTGCAGTTGTCCAGTAACCTCACTGATAGGTGGAATGAGGATTCAGAGTCATGGTGGAAAGATTAGATCATATCTACAGTTTAAGCACTATATAAAAATTAGAGAAGCATCAAATGGCTTTTAGAAAAGCTCCTGTCTCATTTCAATCTAAAAAAGGAGAAAATACTGTCAGTTTGGAAAATGTTGTATTCTGTGCAGCCAGTGTTTTATTATAAAATGATTTTTAGTTTTCATTAGGTTTTCTTGTTGCTCTTATCTGTCCATTTGATTCTAAATTGTCAGCAGTAAGGTCTGCTTCAAGATTTTATCACTGTAATCATGATGTCATCATTCTCCTAGAATGTGATAGATTGGAAATCAGGGCCAAGATATTTTACAGCTCCTTTCAAGTTGTCATCTGATTACCCTCCCCTTGAATGTGCGTTGATACTTTGATTCGCTTTAACCAATAGAATGTTGCAAAAGCGATGCTACTCCTCTGCTAGGCCTAGCCCTTAGAAGTCTGGAGGCTTCCATTTCCTCTCTTGAGTCATCATAGAAAGATATCCAGTTACTCTGTAGTCGGGACCCCATGGAGAGAAAGAAACGCCTATCTGATTGGAGCCATCCAATACAACCCAGTATAAACTGGAGCTATCCCAAGTGAAGAGCCAGATACATGAGCAAATCCATCTTTGCCTTCCAGCAAGAGTCCAGCCTCCTCCTGGTAACTGCAAGCCACGTGAGTGAGGCCAGGTGAGAGGGAGAGAAGGACCGTCCGGCTGGAGTGTGCAGGGCCAAATCCAGTGCAAAGAAATCTTTGCATTAAAGCAAGTTTTGAGATGATTTAAAACACACTAATAAATAACTGGAGCACATGGTGATTATTGTCATCAAAATGAAGTACCTATCACCTTGAGGAATAACCTTGGACTTGTGGTTGCTTTATTTTTCAGATGATCTAACAAGCACTTAAAGGGGCCCTTTCCTGGGTAGATGCACACATTGGCATACATCAGATAAAACCCTACCTAGAGCTACAATTCTGAAACCTTTACATGTTTTGCGTGCTTTTTTCTTTTTAAATAAGTTATTTATTTATTTTAGAGAGAGAGAATACATGTGAGTGGGAGGATAGGCGGCTGGGCGGGGCTGTGGGGGAGGAAGGAGTGGGAGAGAGAAACTCAAGCAGACTCCCCACTGAGCAGGGAGCCCAGCAAGGGGCTGGATCCCAAGACCATGAGATCATGACCTGAGCCCAAATCAAGAGTTGTCCGCTTAGCTGACTGAGACACACAGGCGCCCCAAAGCATTTTGCATGTTTTTTTGACCAGAGTTTGGCAAATATATTGTTTCTTTGTAGGCCATAGATTCTTCTGTAATATTCTGTTACAATATTCAACTCTGCCATTATAGGAAGGAAACAGCCACGACAATGAATAAATGGGAGTGGCGTGTTCCAATAAAAGTTTACTTAACAGCTCCTGTAGGGAGCCACATTTGCTCTGAGTTCATGGCTTGACAACCCTGCTTTTGACCTTACTCATTGACAAGTTCTCACCAGACAGTGGGAAGCGGAGAATACTTATCAGCAGAGGACCTTGTTTTAACCTGGTGAGGTTAAGTCAGTAAAGGAGACGCATTTGATTAGACTCTTTTAGCACTTTGCTTTGTTAGTAATGTTTATTGGGAGCAGATTAATTAGAATAAATAAGTTCAAGGAGCACATCTCTTGACAAACAGAGATGTTTAATAGTGCTTAACCTTTAGAATTTATGCGGCAAAAGCTTTGCGTGTTACTGCACTTTATGTCTTTTGGGGGTGCTTCGGGTACTCGGCTGTTCATGCCACTTCAAGTTGCAAACTCCTGAAAAATGAATAATTTATCAGCTGTGGGATATTTTCATTGCACTGTGAGCCTGACATTTGGAGCTATGAACACCTTAAATATAGAGAAAGAAGTGCTGGGAAGTGTTACATTTGATGGGAATGTTGTAATGGGGTCTGAAAAGAAACACATTTATAATCATGGGTATTGAAGCCTGATATTGGTTTCGTGGAGGCAAGCAGAAACGTCATGGTGAATTTGGTCACATCATAGGTTTTTCTGGTATAGATGTACCCTGTACCATCTCAGTGCTTATAAATCAAAGCAAAATAAAACTAACGAGAAAGCACCATTGATCCAGCGGCAATGTTCAGAAATAACACTTACGATCCAGGATGTCAGCAAATTGAAAAGCCTTCCTGGGGTGTGGTGAAGGGGCAGCTTGCAATTGATTGCAATCAGAATTCTTGACTCACATGGGAAAATATGAAGAACCAACTGTTGCCAGTTTGTCCTGGCAACTAGTAGAAGGCACAAGTTTCTGAAAATGCATGAAAGCATAACTCTATTTTTATAAGGACGGAGGCTGTATAGAGTTGTATGTAGAAGTAGGACTAATTATATTAAACAAAAATCTTGGCTGACTATGAAGGAAGCTGACTAATGATTAAGTCTATTCGACTATGGAGTAAAATCTCACGGGAAAGAATGAGAGCCCCACTGCGTGAATCATTTGAAGTAAGCGGCAGAAACCACTGTGGAGAACTACTGTTTCTGAAATAATCAGAACTACATCAGCAAAGGGATATAAAAAGATCATTTAGCAATTGCAAACACATAATTCTTTTTTGCATTTTAATTGTTCTGATTTGGAGTGAGAGATGGAAACAGGAAGGGCATTATGATAATTGTAATAAAACAATTGCTTATATTCTGGGATCTATTTTCCCTCGAGAGTTTGCAGTTTAATAAATGGATCCGATGCCACTATTGGGCAGGAAATAAGTTGGCTCCCTTCCCTTTGGGGTATTTACTCAGGCCACTAGACTCTTCTATGTAGCCTAAAAGAAGCTTTCTTAATTGCTCATGATCACCAACATTCTGTTTAGCTCAAGAAGTGCTTTGTGTTTGTCCAGTTTTGCTAGAATTCTCCCCTCCTCCCTTTCATGACTGCACATCTTAGCCAGTCTGAATTTTACCTGCTCTTTTTGCTGCTGTCTTTTTCCACTCTTTTCAAGATTTTATTTATTTGAGAGAGCATGTGCATGTGCAAGCATGAGCCCACGGGAGGAGGGCAGAGAGAGAGGGAGAAGCAGTGTCCCCACCAAGCAGGGAGCTGGATGTTGGGCTTGATCCTGGGAACCTGGGATCATGACCTGAGCCAAAGGCAGAGGCTTAACTGACTGAGTCAACCAGGCACCTCTTCTTTCACTCTTACTTATTTATTTTATTTGACAGAGAGAGAGAGGGATCATAAGTAGGCAGAGAGGCAGGCATAGAGAGAGGGGAAGCAGGCTCCCCGCTGAGCAGAGAGCCTGATGCGGGGCTTGATCCCAGGACCCTGAGACCACGACCTGAGCCGAAGGCAGCGGATTAACCCACTGAGCCACCCAGGCTCCATTCTTAGTTAATGCCCACTGTGTCCCAAGCTCCTGGAGAAAACAACAGGACAGAGCTAAGTCAGTGCTCTCAGAATTGCCAGGGGGATAATACAGAGATAACGACAAAGTGGGGCAGTGCGTGCAATGGTGGACATAAGCACATGCTGTTGCCTCCAGCAGGTCATTGCTGGAATTTGAAGGCGATATTCACAGGTGTGGTGGACACAGAAAACAGGCCGGGAAGCATTAAGGCAGGGTTCAGGAGCTTGAAGCTTGCCTGGTAGATCAGTGATTCTCAGCCAGATGATACTTGGGAATCACTTGGGGCTGGGAGTATAGCTGTCTAGGCCACACACAGACAGATTAAACCGAAATATATGAAGGTAAGGACCAAGGGTATGGAATGGTTTAAATGTCCCTCAGTTCATTCTCAAGAAAAGCCCAGCGTTACCAACTAATAAAGGAAGCCGGTGAAATCTCTTAAGCTGGGAAGTCGATGTGGACCAACTTGCATTTTTAGTAGGTCGCTGACAGCTGTGTTGGGGATGGATTTGAGGGTGAGAGACCAGTTAAGAGATGTATGTAAAATCAAACACAGTCAGGGTCATGAGTATCTGATCTGAACTGTGGTTGCATTCATTGGATAAGGTGGTGCCAGATACAAAATTTATTCAAGAGGATTAAAAACTTGCAGGAAAAAAATATTTTAAAAATAAAATAAATAAATAAAAACTTGCAGGATTTTGTGATGGATTGAACTTAGAAAACACTGGGTAAGTCACAGGGGAACAACTAGAGAGAAGTGGCCAGAGTCATACACAGTTTGGTATGTAATTCTCTCTGCCTCCCTCCTCTGCCAATACACCTAGTGCACTTTATTATGGCTTTTGTGTCTCTCCTGACAGTTATCACAGTTGTCAAATATTACTTTTAGTAGTTGGCTAAAATCCTCATTTCCCATGTGTAGTGTGAGTGTATTTACTCATTTTAGATACTGCCTCCTTTACCCTGCCCCAAAACTGGGCCTTGGGTGTAGCCAGGTGCTGCAGATTCAATGCACACAGTAACTAGTCAAATAAAATTCATTACTGAAGCAGACCAATTCAACTTTTTGCAAAGTTTGTGCTGGATCTCATGAGGGAAGCAAGCACCCAACCTATTCTTGCCAATTGGGAAGCCATACCCAGGATCTTCTGATTTTCCTAGAGAAGCTTGAAATCCAGATTTTATGTGTGCAACATCCCTAATTTTTACATATTGGGCTGAACTAAAAATTGTTAAGCAGCAATAATACTGAGGCCAAAGAAAAACATGTTTGGGATGGATCTGGTCTGGGACCACAAGTTTTCACTCTCTGTATAGGGTCTCAGTAGTAATTTATAGAATTGAAATGAATAAAATTTCCCAATCCCAGCAGTTTCCAGCCCTTTCTGTGGTTTAACAATAGCAGAGAATTTCACAAAGCAGCAGCAGCAAACATTTGGGCTGATTCTGTTTGTGGAAAGTGAATTAGAGAATGGATTCCATTACCTGGTATCTCACACTAAAATATAAAGCAGAAGGACACATTTAAAGTCCTTTAACTGCCATTATTATATAGATACTTTCGGTGAATGTGAATTTGAGATGATGAATTATTCATTTAATTCCATTCCTTCTCAGTTTTGTAAGTTCTACCGATGCCAGACTTAAGAGCATCAGGTGGCCCCCTCGTAGCCTGAGCCTGGGGAGAGGTTCTGTCTCCCGCCTCCTGGTTTAGTCCATCTCCTGGATCAAGGCAGCTTGGATGCTGGAGCTCCTTTTTCTCTCAGGGGCTGCTCTGGCTACCCATCATGAAGCCTCAGAATATTTAAGGCTAAAGAGCAGTTGA
The DNA here is from genome assembly GCF_010015895.1 of Lontra canadensis. NCBI lineage: Eukaryota > Metazoa > Chordata > Mammalia > Carnivora > Mustelidae > Lontra > Lontra canadensis. The sequence continues at coordinate 45,531 of NW_022631159.1, forward strand.
ACAGTTGTTCAGCCAGTGAATTAGCATTTCAAAGGCCAGTGCTCAGAAGGGCACTGCCCAAGTGAGGAGCTGGGTTGAAACATATAGTCAAGTCTGAATAATAAGATATTTCTGTGAAAATGACTTTCTAATTGCATGAAGACTTAAGATTGGGTGCTAAAACTTGTTGCTTTATTGGTTTTGATGGCATTCTCTCTGGAACGTACCTTGCACTTTCCAATACTAAACAGATCAAATGAAGCCTGATTGGCGCCTGATCATTTGGGTGATACTAATCAGGAATATCGACTTCTATATTTCCCTCCATTTTACTGAGAAGCCCTGAAGAGTTACTGTGGTATATAGTTGGTGGACTCCTGCATTTTTGTGGGTCATGTGTGTTTTATCATTTTAATGAGAAGGAATAGGGTGTGTTAAAAAGAACACACTGGCTTTCAAGTAAAAAAAGATCCGGGTTCAAATTCTGTCTTCCCCTAGTTATTAGATAGGTGGACTTGGAGGAGTTTATTAACGCCTCTAAGCATATATAGTTTTTTTGTTTGTTTTGTTTTTTAAAGATTTTAATTATTTGATAGATAGAGATCACAAGTAGGCAGAGAGACAGGCAGAGAGAGAGGAGGAAGTAGGCTCCCTGCTGAGCAGAGAGCCCATGTGGGGCTCGATCCCAGGACCCTGGGATCCTGAGCCGAAAGGCAGAGGCTTTACCCCACTGAGCCACCCAGGTGCCCCGAGCATATATAGTTTTTTAATTCGGCAAATATATTTTCTGCACCTACTACATGTCAGCATTTTTCTGGTTGCTGGGAATATGATAGTGAACCTAATGGAGATGGCCAGGCCCAGTGTCCTCCTGTAGCTGCCAGTCTGAGCTTGCATTTCCCCTCTGTAAAATGGGGATAAGAACCTCACCCTGCAGTTGTTTCCTGGGGATTAATTGTGATAATTAATGTGTGTGAGGTGTCTAGCCATGATTATAGGCTCATAACTGTAGACATAGCTGCAGGATTTACTTCTTCCCCTGTGCTTAATTGCCAATGCTTTCTAATCTGTTACCTTAAATTTACACAAAACTATATTCTTTGAGAGATATGTTTGCTCACACACTCTAATTCACAGATAATGTTCAGGTCCTAGACATCTGAGTATTCTCCCTTTCTCCTTTCTAAATGTTTTGCATATATGGTCCTTAAGCAAGTCATTCCAGAGATTATTCTCATCATTCTAAGCTTTAGGATACATCAGCAACCAAACAGACTACCACCACCAGCAACAGTATTGTACCATTAAGGTCACATTCTAAGGTGCTCAAAATTATTAAATAGAATACTAAATACAATACAGTAAACAGTGCAAATTATAAAGAATAAATCATACTATGTGTTCAGAGGTAATGGGTGTTATGGGGTAAAAGACCAGAGTAGGAGAATCAGGAGTGAGGAGGAGGGAATGCCATACAATTTCAACTTGAGTGGTGAGGTCACAGTGGGCCTCATTAAGGAGGTGACATTTAAGCAGATTTGAAAGACATAGAGAGGTTAATCATAGGGGGAAATTATTCCAGGCCGAGAGGATAGCCAGTTCAAAGGCCCTGGGATAGGAGCTTGCCTGCATGTTCTAGGAATAGTAAAGGAATAAATGCAACAAGGGGTTGGGGGAGGAAACTGGTACATGTGAGGAGAATTGACCTAGTTGGGAGATCAGGTTCCCTGGAAGCAATATAGTGAGTTGAGATCTTAGGAATATTTAGAAGTTTACTAATGATTTTGGGATGTTAGAGCCTACACACAGAAAAAAAACAAAAACAAGAACAAAACCAAAAAACAGCTTGAACCAAGGTCCTGAGGCCAGAGAATGATGGCTTGTGTCTGAAGAGGGCAGAATAAAGGAGACTGTAACAACAACAACAAAGGTAAGCTATTAGAGGGAGAAGGTGAAGATGACTTTAATTGTTTTTTTTCAGGGTTATTCTGATTACAATATGGAAAATCTTTCATTGCTCTTTTTTAAAAAATGTTTTTAAAATATTTTTCTTTTTATTTATTTGAGATAGAGAGCTTGAGGGAGGGAGCATGAGCAGGGATTAGGGAGGGGAAAAAGCCCAATGTGGGGCTCAATCCCAGGACCCTGGGACCATGACCTAAACTGAAGGAAGACACTTAACCTCCTGAGCCACCAGGTGCTCCTCTGTCACTGCTCTTAATTGCAATGATAATTCAGGCACAAAAATCCTCTCTTAATTTGATAGATTTCTATGTATAGATAACAAAATGAATGGGAAAGAGAAGAAGAAAAAAAACAGCTTACATAGACCATCTTTTTTAGGTTTGTGTCCCACTTCTTATCTGATTCACTCCTATTTCCTTAGGCTGTAAATGTAGGGCCAGGTGTTCCTTATCATGGCCAGTAGTAAGTTTCCCAGGCTGCTCTGGCCTGCAGCATTCTGGTAGACTGATGCGAATTGTGCACCTGAGTCCCTGTGGATGACACAGGTCCGGCCTCAGTCATTCTCACCACAGTCCCTCATGTCACATGACAGTGCATAAAGATTTTTAGGTGGACAAGACTGGGACTCAGTTCAGGAACAAACCAGGCACCAGTCTTCCAATCAAATATTTGTATGAAGCTGGAATTCTGGCATTAGACGGCTAGTTATATAGGAGGAGTTGTGAGGAGTACTAGTAAGTCTTCAATCTCTCAAATCCTGCTTTAGAAATAAAAAGCACACTACGCATAGGTTTCTAAAGAATCAGTATTGTTTTTGCATATTCAAATTTTATTAACTTAGAAAGACCTGAAAGAGTAGAATAAAGTTTGTAGATCAACCCGCTGATTAGATAAGTTGACTGTTCCCTGCTGCAACAACCTCTGACACTGGTGCATTTTCAGCTCCCTCTGCCCTTGGCTTTGTCACTGTCTATGCTCTGAATTCAGAGACAATCTCTGTCCCCTCCCACACTTTCAGGAGGCCTTTCATTTACGAAACCTTTCATATTTTAAGAATACCCCATGTTGGGGAGCCTGGGTGGCTCAGTGGGTTAAAGCCTCTGCCTTCAGCTCAGGTCATGATCCCAGGGTCCTGGGATTCAGCCCCACATCAGGCTCTCTGCTCGGCAAGGAGCCCACTTCTCTTCCTTTCTCTGTCTGCCTTCTTCTCCGCCTACTTATGATCTCTGTCTGTCAAATAAATAAAATCTTAAAAAAAAAAGAATACCCTATGTTGTTCATTATTAGAGACAGTCATACAGTGGCTAAAGAGGAAATCAAAATAAGTATTACAGAAATTACAAAAATATAAACCTTTTTGGGGGATTATGCCTTTTTTTTCAGAACAAGAAAATGCTGTTCCCATGGGCTATGTTTAGCCTTACAGTATCTAGTCAAAACACTGTTTTCCAAAATTACTTAGGATAGTTCTTTCCCCTCTCCTTCTGTCTAGTTATATGATACATTTGTAAGGCAGTTGGATGGATTTGTCACAGTCTGCATTCCCTTGCTTTCCACCCCCCACTTCCCGATTGATTTTTAGAAATGTATATACAGTAAAATCCATTATTTGTGGTGTACAGTTGTATGGCTTTTGACAGATGCAGAGTTTTATATTCTCCACTATAATTACACGGCAGTTTCTACATCCTAGAAATTCCCTCGCAGTGCCCCAGTGTGTAGACTTTTTAATGTAATTTTTTTTTTGATCCCAGCTTTTTTTATTTAGCAAAGTGCATTTAAGATTCATCCATGTTGTGGCGTGAATCAATAGATTGTTGCTTGAGTAGTATTGCATTGTATATATACACAGTTTGTTTATCCATTTGCCAGTTGAAGGACATCTGGGTTGTTTCAAATATTTAGTGATTATGAATAAAGATGCTATAAACATTTACGGACTGGGAAAAAATAAATTTTAATCAGTCTCTGGTGCAGTGGTTCTGGGGACTTTCAAAAATAACAAAAAACACAGATGTCTGGGCCCCACTCCCAACCAATTGAAACAGAATCTCTGTGGATGGGGCCTGGGCTAATGGTTTTTATAAAAGCTCCCCAGGTGGTCCTCTTGTGCAATCTGGGTTGAGAATTAATGCTCAGAGACATGTGATCATTGTATTTTTGGTAAATCAGCTCTCTGGGGTTTTCTTTATTATTTTTACTTGGCGAGGTTTGGTAATTATATTTAGGTAATATAAGATTATGCTTCAAATTAGTTGTTTCTCTTAAGGATTTAATTTCATTTCAAGAAGAGAGTTACTGTATGCTAATTAAACCAAGGCCTTTTTAAAGGTTTAAGTAGTCATGATAGAAATATATTTATAATATGCCAATTATATCCCTCAGGAATATTTTAATAATTATATATTTGATTAAAGGGAGTACTTGTTAGTTATACAGTGTAATTATATGTTGGAATAAACTAGCACTAGAACTAAATGAGCCTCCTTAATTACCATGACAATTATTTTATATTGCTGGTGAAATATATTATTATCTTATATATATTGGTAGTGATTTCTTAACACTGTTTTGTAATGGTATTTAACAACTATTTAATCAATTATGTTGAGTTAAAGAGTGAAACAATATTAATGGCATTATGAATTAGGCAACTTAGATATTTTACATAAGTAAAGATTTTCGTATTATGCATAAATTACATGAGAACACATCGGATTTCAAAAATTTTCCTGAACCAACTGGAGATATTACTTGAAAGCTATGTCTTTTGATGATTAAAATGATGACCAAGATGAATTTTTATTTTTGTTGTAACCATAAGCCTAGTTTTCTTCAGTGATGGAGATCCCGAAATAATTCTGTGATCACCAAGTGGTATAAGATCCTTCACAAGTAAAGTTCCAAGAAGTAAAGTCTTTTTTATAAAAGGTTTCTCCATATTTTTAGTAAACTATATTTATATGAATAATTGTTTATTCTGATTTCATAACACATTTACAATGATAAATGGGGCATAATGTTGGTATCCTCTTGATTTAGCTCTTTTATTTTAAATTGCTAATGAACATGAGCTTTTTACATATTTGCCCCAGCACATTGGAGGGAGCCAAGACTTTCAAAGATTTGCTTTCCTGCGAAGGGGTATAAGGAAACTCATTACCAGGGGCACATATTTTCCACTATTACAAAGAAGAAGACTCTCTAGTATTCCTAATAGAAAGAGCTAACAGGTATTGGGACTTGGAATGTGAGTGCACCCTGCTGCATGAGGATTATCTCATTTAATCACTAAGGCACTTCTGTGCTTTAGAAACCCTTATTATCCTACCTGTAAGCTAGGGGACGTTGTAGCTTAGAGAGGTTAAGTAACTTGTCCTTGTTGGTGTGCATATTAAGTGGTGAAGCCATGATTCATGACTAGGTAGGTTGACCTCAGAGACTGCATATTAATCCCTGTGCCACAATCTATTAGCATCATTTGCCTCTGTCTTTACTGAATTTAAAGGAACTCTATCTTGTGTTCCCTTAGCATATTTTTACTTATGTTATAACTTCACATTATTTTTTTTTCTTTTAGATTCCAGTATTTGCTTATACAGTAATATCCTCATACTAGTGTCTAGATGCTTTCTTCTGTGTTCTAGATATTTGCATATTGCCTGACATTTGGTAGCCTCGCTATGACTGCTTGGCTGATTAAATCACAGACGTGAATTGCTTATAGGGCATCCGTTATGTTGGATTGAGATCCCCTCCACATTTCAGAAGTGCCACGGAAGGCTTTGGAAACTGAATCCGTTCTCTTGTTTAGAGCAGAGCTGGCTTACCCTGGAAGGTATAAAATCTAAGCACCTTTCATCCATGGGTAAGTTTGAACTTCCAGTGTAAGCATAAAGCATTAATACAGGCACTGTATGAGGAAACCCACACTAGAACTCAACTTTGTTCTGAGAGAAAACACACAACCAATGTAGGTAAATGAGGGATGTGGTGGATGGGACCGATTAGAACACTGTGGTCTGCATTATGTAATTTTTAATTTTTTGTTTGCTTTTTGTTGCTTTAATTTTTTGCTCAGGAAAAAAGTTCTTTAAAATGATTCATTCTAGATGATAATAACTGATCACGCTATAGTAGAGATTGTGATTAAACATGATAGTATGTGGCTCTTTGTCTCTGAGGAACACCCAATGTAATTAAGGACTCAGACCATAAAAGCCTTAAATTCCAAGATGGAATCAGAATGTGGGGAAGAAGAATGTCTAGATCTTTGACTACCCCTGTCTCACTTAATGTTGTTCCCTCCCCCCACCCACCTTTACTGCCTGCTTCGTGTCTGTTCTTAATTCCTATGAAATCTATGAATTTTTTAGGCTATACTAAGTAATTTAAGAAACATTTTGGTCCAAGAACAATGTAATGAAGGAACACTGCTACTTCCTAGTAGACTTTTGAAAGGGTTTATATTCCTACATGCTTACTTTGAAGTGACTCAAATAATGGAAGCAGGGTAACCAAAGGGACACACATATTTGCCTTTGGTTGATTGCTTACTTCAGAGACGTATAATCCCATTTAAAATCTGCAATTCTGACGGAACATTAACTATCTAAGTAACACTTATTCACAACCGTCTGTTGCCAAAGAAACATTCGTGACCTTGTATTTTTGCTTAAAATAGTGTAGGATTGTATCCCCTTAATTTGTTTAGTAATATACCCATGCATTTTACTGTAGCAACTAAGGAAAAGGGTGCTGTCCTTAAGGCCCCATCCACAAAACAGAAAATTTGGAAAAAGCTAATTGATTGTAGGCTTGCTGTTGTTCATTATCTTAATTAGTCTAGGTAATTAAATCATTAATTGATCGAAGCTGATCCCTTGCTAACAAACAGTAAAACTCAATGCTTTTCTGCTTGATCCCATGAGAACTGTCATTTCAGTTCTTCATACAGCGTTTCATGCTGTGGAGAGGATTGGGCTTTGCTCTGATCTTCCAGTGGGGATAGCATCAGAGGAGGATAACGCTCACCTGTGGACGTTGTTGCTGCTTGTGTGATGCATCTCAGTGAAATCAGGAAGCAGTCTCAACCTGGCTGTGGTTAATTAACGCTGGATGGTAAATCGTGCAGGAGCAATCCATTATGAAGACAATCCTGCCTCTGGCAATTAACTTTCACTGTTTGCTGTGTTTTGCTTGGTTATCTTTCTGAAACTGTGGATTTCCATCAAAGGGTTCTGACACCCATTCCTACCTGGCATATGCCCACACGTCTTTAGTCTTTTGCAATAATGTTCCTGAGGTGAACATTTTTTCTTCTTACTCAGGTTCAGAGCCTTGGGATAATCACTGTGTTTCCTAAATATGTGAAGTTCTTTTAAAACTTCAAAGCCTCCTCAGGGGGAGATGGAGGAAAGATGCCTTTTTAGAGAGCGTGTAGTGAATTGACAAAACCATGAACCCTTGTCTTCAGATGCTGAAATATGAGATGTTTTCACAAAGCTATTTCAAGTTTGAAAAGTTGGCTTTTCAAATGAATCACTAATCCAATAATTACAATAACACTAGAATCAGACTAAACAAAGGAAAAGGTAAGGCAGTAAGAAGTTGTTTTACCTTGGAATACATTTCAAACCTCCCTGTCAGTCCTATCCTATGTAATTTCAGAAGAATATCTATGGTAAGCTTGGTTTTATTAAGATCCCTTGAATACTGTGAAGTTTCCTTTTTCTAATTTGAGGTTCTTTCCTATTATGTTCCTCTTGAGGAGAATTATGGAAGTAATGAAATTCGTAATTGGCTTCTTTTCTCTGGTTGGACTAACCGAGTCTGGCAGTTCCTTGGAAGAGTTCGAGTTCTGTGCTTCTTTGGTTGATGTGATAGCGTTAGTAAGGCAGCAAAAGTAGGTTGAAATGAATGCCTGGCTTGGAATTTACCCATATGGATATAATGCTGCCTGAATACTCCTAATCAGAGTTGGTTATTTTTTATTATTAGCGACCTAGCTTTCAGACAACTCGGCTCATGGAAAAATAGAGCAAACAAATATAAATCTTAGGTGCTTTTACTGAAAGAGATTTCTAGACAATTGTGGTTATTGTTTCATCAGTAGTTTATTATGGCTACAGTTTTATCCAATAAATGATAAACATGGGTTATATAATTACAAAGATATTTTCTTTCTAGAAATACATATTCTTCCTTTGAAACTATTTTACATGAATGTGATAAATTATGATTCTATATTGTTGATTTAATATGTGCTTCATTGCTTTCTAACCTAGGAGGCAGATACATCTTGTATATCCCTCTCTGTTGTTGCTCCTTATTTGTTATAATGAAGACACAAGGAAATGGTGCTTCAGAAATGGAAAACGATATTCCCTAAGTAATCGTAAATAATTTAAAACTTAAAACTATTATTAGTTGATATGTTAACCTCCGGGAATTTGTTTCTTATAGGCATAGGTATTCTTCTGTGTATATCTGTTTTAAAGTTTAAAAAGCACATTTGTTTTAAAATAATTTTTAGAAAAGTGATTATGCCTATTAGAATTAGTATATTTTTTACTTACAGGAAGGACACAAATTTGACAGTCTTGGGATGAGGGAGAGGTCAGAGGCAGAGACTTTTTTAAACTTATCATTGAAAACTGAAGCATGTAATGAGCTACATTGATAGGAGTATGTTGTAACCAATTTTACATGATTGCGCTGAATTTTGTATTGTTCTGACTTGAGAAAGTAGAAAGAGAGAGAGAGGGAAGAAGAAAGATTGAGACCCATTAACACACATTTAGTTTTATTATCTAAATTGCATTATATGCATGAGAGGCTCCTAGGGTGTTTGATATGTTGTCAACTTCCATATTCTATTTGTAATATGCTTTACAGTGTACAGAGGACTTTCACACACATTGCCTTGCTTAGCCTTTAATATGTCCCCTGAGAAGGAAATATACCCATTTTAGAGCCCATTATGACCTAGGACAGAAACCCAGTTTTTCTAATCTCAAAGCAGATTTTCTTTTTAATTTACAATGAGCCTCCATGTTCCTTCCTCCTGTGTGGGGAGAACTGCCTGGGGCTGGAAGGAGGAGGGCAGCCGAGCCTGCAAGAGCCTGCTTGGCCTTGGCTGCCCTGTGCAGGGAAGTGAGAGAGGATGATGGCTCTAACTGTGGTGGTAGATGGAGAGAAGTGAGTGGCTTCTAGAAATATTCCAAAGGGCGAAGTAAACAAGAGTTAGTAAATTATTTTATCAGGTGTAGAGGGCGAGAGAGAAATGTCAAGGAAGACTCTCTGATTTCTGTTTGAGCACCTTCCTGGATGATTATTGTAGTTATTAAGATAAGAAACCCTAGGGGGAGAGTGGAGTTGTTTGGACTGAATGGGGAGTCATGCGCTTGTTGTGGGATATACAGAGTTGATCTGCCTGATAAATAATGTACTGGAAATGCTAAGTGGACAACCGGATATGTGGATCCAGTATTGAGAAGAGAGCTGTGGACTAAAGATAGTTTCTTGGAAGTCATTTGTGTATAAAGGGTAAAAGAACCATGGGAAAGGACAAAATCATTCAAGGAGAGAATAGACTGACGGTTCAGGAGCCAATCTTTTGGGAACCCCCTATTTATAAAGGATGAGTATAGTAGGAGAAGTTGGGAGGGGAAAGAGAAAGAAAACTATAGAGTGAGAAGAAAATCTGGGAGGGATCTTCCAGAAACCAAATGCATAGATGTTTAAAGGAAAAATGCTCTCAGATGCTTTTGAGGGGTCTGACAAGTGTCTGTGGACTTTGGTGCCACAGGGGACAATTTAGGGAGCCTGAGAGTGGTGGAAATGAAGTAGTGAGGTGCCTTCATTGTACCTCTGTAGTAGACCATTGTCTACAGAGAATCCTGAATCTGGAAGTCCTCATACCATCCTCCTCAGTTCAGACAACTTAAAGCAGGATCCTTTTGATGTAGTATCATAAGTACTCGTGTAACAAAAAAGAAACCTTTAAGTTTCCAGGCCCCTAGACTGTACCATTCTTCTTCCTTTTGGCTGCTCTGTTCACAGAACGGTTCATATATCACCAATCTGCATATCTGGTCTGGGGAGGAGGTCGAACTAGATTGCCGGAGTCATAGTTGGTATATGCCCCGAAATGTTTCTTCATGTTCTGACCTCTGACCAGCTCTCCCGCATTTTGTCTAAAGAAACCTTCTGGGACTGTCATTCCAATTATGCTGAATCCTTAAAGTTCTCTAAGTAATAGGAAGTTATACTTATAAATATTAAAAAACTCTCTGATCAGTTGGGTTCAGTGCTGTGGAATCTGCCTGAAATGTCCTTCTCCCTTTCGCTTTTAGGCTGAACTAAATTTCAGTTCTCATTATGCCTTCCCTTAAAGACTGAGGGAGAATCTCTTACATGCCATTAATGTATAGATTTCTATAATGAAGATTCTAACTGTCTATATTTGTTTTTCTTTCTATTTATTTATCATTTGTCTGTCTGTCCATCCATCCCAAACTGGAACTTCCTGAAGACAGAGATACTATGTCCTATAGAAACTCAGACAAACCCCTGACCCACTGACATTCCACGGGGAATAAAAAAGGGACAATTAGGGAAATTAAAGCTTAATAGATAAGAAAAAACTATGAAAAGTAGCAGAATGTACTAAAACTAGACAAAATAAGGGAGATAATTCATATCTCCCTCCTTTCTCCAAATGTGGCTTTCAGGACCTTTCATCAGATTTAAAGCCAGTGAATGAATTTACTAACACAGGGTGTAGGGGCATCTTGGTGGCTCAGTCAGTTAAGCATCTGCCATATGCTCAGGTCATGATCCCAGGGTCCTGGGATCGATAGAGCCCCGTGTTGGGCTCCTTGCGCAGGGGGCAGTCAGCTTCTCCCTCTCCCTCTGCCTGTCATTCCCCCTGCTTGTGCTCTTTCTCTCTTTGTCAAATGAATAAAATTTTAAAAATATAGGATTTAAATAAACCTTATCAGTAAATATTTTGACCATATTTTTTTCTTTTTCCAAAAGGCAGAAAGACATTAATACATTTAGGAAGAAAATGAATGATTAATTAAGCTTAAAATATTCAAATATGTATACTTCATTGAAAATAGCAGTTTTTTCTATATGGAATAGCTTATTCCTTAGGATGGCAGTAATTGAGACAGTAAAGTGGTAAACACATGAGAGCACTCAGTTTAAAATAATTTGGAGGTGGGAAAAGCATTGTATGAAAATTAGCATTCTGTTGTGAAAAAGAAAGAACAACATGTAGCAAACAGTTGGGAAATCATCGTGCATTAGCATTGATAAATTTATTTTCTGTCATTGTAATAATTGAGTTAAAATTTTATGTGTGTTATTTCATCTTTCCAAGATTGGATACTTCTTCCCCCCCTTAGGGCATCTGAAAGTATTCTTACTCCTTCTTTTTCCTAAATTACAGCACTAAAAACATTTTTACCTTCTTTAATAATCCCCTTTTATGTTTCTTCTTTTTAACTTAAATTAATTATTGGTGGTCAAAAGGCAATGGTATTTGAAGGACAGACACATCTCAAATAAACACAGTTAGTGTTCCAGCAACTCAAACACTGGCCAAAGGTTATTTGAAAGTGGTATGTCAGATTTAATGCAATCTGTTTTTGTTTTTTTTCTTTTTTGGGGTTTGTTTACTGTTTAGTGATTTTTCTAATTACTCCTAGTGAAATGGGGTTCCCTCCCTTCTGTGTACTTCTAGATTCAATTGCCTGTTTTTTAACAAATGAATGAAAACACTGGCCTATGACAGAATCTCTGTAATGCAATGTATTATTTTCCTCACTCTTTAGAAGTAATCAAAGCACACCATAACACATCTTTGCTATTAACAGCTGACTCCCAGTGTGCTGTGGAGCAATGTAATTGAATAACACTATTTGTAGAGGGAGATGTTTAATAGAAGAAATGAATTTAAGTGCATGATGATAAAGCAGTTGTTTGATGATGGCTTAAATTCTGAAATGGAGAAACAAACGGCCTTTGGTTTTTCTTGGCTGACAACTTTTCTTTTCTAAGTAGAATGTGAGAGTTTACTGCAGTACGGTAAATAATAATTTAGATGCATTTTTACTGATGGTACCAGTAATGAAAGAAATATTCTGATATGGAGGTAAAATTATAGTTTAAGATACATACCTGTAGAATATCACATGGACTCATAAAAAAATTAAAAAGTGAGTGAAATCTGGAAAACAGAAGCTATTTGAAATGGCATTTTAGATAATAAGGATTTTTTAAATAGGTTACTGGGTATTATATTGCTATTCAGACATTACTGATCTATTTTTTGCTACCCCACATTTGAGGAATTCAGCCATTATAAATTTTGGAATTGGTTCCTAACATCTTTGATGTTTGAAAAAAGCATACCGTACATAACCTTACGAACGGAAAGCACCTCATTGATAGATGTTTTTAAATGGTCACCTTAATTAGGGTTTACTAAATGACCATTTTTAGTTTTTATGTTCATCACAACAGATAATCCTCACCGCACCTTTTGTAGAGTTTAATGTAAAATTGCTTCTTCATTGTGCAGAATATGACCTCAGAGTGCGGAGGTGCTGCTGCTTTTGCACTGGGCTTCCTTTTCAATCAAGGTTGTACTGAAGCGATGTGATGGATAACATTTCAGAAAAGAATAATTTCTAGCAACTCGGTTATCTAGTACATTAAACATTCACACCAGTGTATGAAATTGTATTTGTGAGATTCACTGGCTCAACCAAGTAGAATCACAAATCAGAAACACTTGGTTTTAATTTCCATAAATTTTCATAAGATTATTTTCAAATATTGCCCAGTGGAATCAGTTTATTTTCTCATTTCCCTTTAAAATAATGCTACTAAATGTGCTCTAAATGACCCACTGGTAGTCATATTTGATTCTGGTTGTTAAAGGATATGGAAAAAGCAATATCCCCAAGTGCTTATAGTGGGGAAGAAAAAAGGAAAAAAAAATGTTTCATTGAGAAGAACAATGACTATCTACTTAGATTCTTTCAGAAATTAATCTTTTCTTTTCTTTTTTTAAACACTTTTAATTATATGCAATGTATGGATAGAGTTTCTTCGTCTGCCTCATTTTCCTGTCAGGGATACATTGAAAGACCCTGCAAAACCCAGAAACTTGATTTAATAAGTTGTGAGAGCAACTGTTTAGCATCTGTCCTCAAGGCAAAGAGTTGAACTGCTGGGTTTCCTAAAGAAAATGAGGAATCATTATACAGTTCATCTGAATTTCATTACTTGTTAGAAATTCACTTAAAAGATCATAAATTCTGTGGGGTTTTTTTTCCCATTATTTAGGAGTTAGGAAAAAAGGGTGTGTATTTTGTGATAACAAAAATCCTGATAGGGTATTAGAAATTCATACTTTAGTCAAGGAAAAAAGGTTTCACCACCTCAAATGGATGCTGTTTCCTCATGTCCAGTGGCTGGAATGTGCTCCTAATATTTCAGGTGCTAATGCTGGTTTTGGGCTTATCAACACTGCAGGATTTTTGTTAGTATTGTGAGTTTGTAATCTCCCATTTGAAGATACCTTGTGAGTTAAGGAAGATTTTCCACTTATGCATAAATTCTCCTCACATCAATGGCATGTTTTACTAAATTTAGCTTTTGTTGTATTCTTAATGTGTGAATAAATAACTTTCACTATGTCAGATAAAAAAGAAACCAACAATGTAATGAAGTCCTAAATACACTATTAAGGTTAGAAACCTTAATAGTGACCTAAGGGTAGAATCAATAATTCTGAGAGATAAGTATATTTACAAGTCATCTGATGATTGAATACTTTTACCTATAATTTTAGCATAAAGGCCAGATCATGAGGTGATTTCTCTGCTGCTCTTACCCCTATCATCACATCCAACCCAAATGTAAGCTCCATAATTCCTCAATGTAGAACTAACATTCATGAACTGAATATTTTAGTGTCTTGGTGACAATGTGTGCACTGTAGTTACAGTCAACCTCTAAACTGTATCGTGCAATCACAAACATTTATTTAATCTTTACATTACATGTGGCAGCAGTGGGTCAGCTACTCTTGAATCTATGTCTTCTCCTGTTGTGGGACTCAAACTCAAGGGGTTACCTTTCTTTGGCCTGTGCTATTCTTACAGTAACAAGTGAAAACATGAGACTGAATTGAGCCACTCTGTCATACATAAACCACTAAACATATGTTTAGTTATGTCATACATAAATAATAAAAATACACTGTGTCTTTCGTGTACACAGTGTATATTGTGTCATATCTGGTTGGTCAATGCAAGTCCCATAGCCAAACCTCTGACAGGGAGGGATGCTTATGAGCAGGGACATACAATCTTCTTACAGGGAAGAGATCAATATTTGGAAATAATTTCCCATGGATGTAGGATTGATTTGATAGCAATCTTTGTAACTCTGTTTTTGGTACTTGTGAGTTATGGTTTCTCTTTTTGTATCCTGGGCCCTCACTTCCAAAATCTGCTTCAGGTGCCTTCAGGGATTTCATAGGTTACCACCTTTGTGACTATGAGCAAGATTGCTCTAATTATTAAGTACTGAGAAGGTATTTGCTGACCACATTAAAAACAGGATAAAGCAGTGAAAATAAAGGGTAGGAATGCTTGGCACTCTCCAACACAGACAGATCGGTACTAAGATACCTAGTTAGTTGCAGAAAGGCTGCTGCTTTTATTTTCCTGAATATTTCTGCATGCTCTCCCTGGGGACAGTTTTCAGGCTGTTTCAACATGAGGTCACAGGTGTAGAATCCTTTCAGGATGCAATTGAACTTAAGCTCATGGTGGCATTCCTATGCTCAGTAACAGAATGAACCCTTTTGTGGTTTTTCTGACATTAAATAAAGCTTGAGAAAGTACAAGCATAGATAAAACCTTCAACAGAAAACAGCTGAGGGATATTGAGATCCAGCTATGCATTGATAAATGTACATCACCTTTATTTCATTCTGTGAACATATGAGGTGTATATCTTTAAAAGATGTATTTATTTACTTAGCGAGAACACCAGTGGGAGGGACAGAGGGAGAGGGAGAGAGAATCTCAAGCAGACTCCCTGCTGAGCATGGACATTGAGATCACAACCTGAGCCCAAACCAAGAGTTGGATGCTTAACTGACAATACTACCCAGGCATGCCAAGACGTACTTTTGTATTTAAACAATTAGAGCAATCTTTTCTCAAAAATTTGAACTATGCCTACAACTACAATTTCCAACTCTTACCCACCATTCTTTTTTTTATTTTAATTTTAATTTTTAATTTTAATTTTTAATTTTTTATAAACATATAATGTATTATTAGCCCCAGGGGTACGGGTCTGTGAATTGCCAGGTTTACATACTTCCTCCCCAATGGCCATAACCCTACCACTCTTTCCCTACCCCCCTCCCCCTGGCCCCCTCAGTTTATTTTGTGACATTAAGAGTCTCTTATGGTTTGTCTCCCTCCCGATCCCATCTTGTTTCATTTATTCTTTTCCTACCCCCAAACCCCCCACATTGCATCTCCACTTCCTCCTATCAGGGAGATCATATGATAGTTGATTTTCTCCAATTGACTTATTTCGCTAAACATAATACCCTCTAGTTCTATCCACGTCATCGCAAATGGCAAGATTTCATTTTTGATGGCTGCATAGTATTCCATTGTATATATATACCACATCTTCTTTATCCATTCATTTATTGATGGGCATCTAGTTTCTTTCCATAGTTTGGCTATTGTGGACATTGTTGCTATAAACATTTGGGTGCACGTGCCCCTTTGGATCACTACATTTGTACCTTTAGGGTAAAAATACCCAGAAGTGCAATTGCTGGGTCGTAAGGTAGCTCTATTTTGAACTTTTGGAGGAACCTCCATGCTGTTTTCCAGAGTGGTTGCACCAGCTTGCATTCCTACCAACAGTGTAGGAGAGTTCCTCTTTCTCCGCATCCTCGCCAGCATCTGTCATTTCCTGACTTGTTAATTTTAGCCATCTGACTCTTACCCACCATCCTTGCTCCGACTCCTTGGTCCCTGATTTTTACCTACATTTCCAAAAATTTGCACTTGAGTCACAGCAGTGACTCACACAGAGATTTGAGTGAAGCACTGAATAACACATCTGACACACAGTAGGTGTTCAATATATAGTAGCTCTTATAAATTCTACCACTACAGTTTTTACAATAATGAAATGGTCAGCTTTGAACTTCATTTTTCCTGTGAGAAATATATTTGAAACTACTTACTGTAAATAGAAAATTATGTTAAGTCTTACATTTATATACAATTTTAGATAATAAAATTTCACAAATTTTATTGAGTTTTTAATATACTTTGTACAAACCATAGCAAACCACAGCAGATTATGAGTGATATTGTCTATGACCTGAGAGGTTTATAATTGAATAGTTTATGTGCTTTATGGTAATAGATGAAAAATTAAGGGATAATAATAACCCACATTTGCCAATAAATTCTGATAGAAAGATGTTCCAGTTATTTACTCTTCCCATTGGTAATGTTGTATCCATAAAATTGTGCACCCCCCAACACACACACACACACACACACACACACACACACACTGAGCAATCTTTTTCTAAAAATCCAAAAGCAATAATAAATTTACAATCTGGAAACTCTACTAAGTAAGGAATGATTTAATTTATACTTAAAGAGCCCCATGATCCATTTCATTGGGCTGTAACTTTTATCTACTAAATAAGCTGATGATGGTACATGAAGGATCCTTAAAAGCTCCCTCCCCAGTTTCTTTTTTCCAACGTATTCAGAAATGAGACTTGTTTACTCAGTTTAAACTAACTTTTTCATTTAATTTTGACCCTAATTCCATGGTTATGATTTTCGTGGTACTATCTGCAAATTTTGTCAGAGAGCCAAACAAATATTAGAAAACAGGGCTGTGTTTATTTAGTGGAGCCCAAAATATAATGCTGCTAGGACAGACAGTGTTATTGTTGTTTTGATGCTTCCAAGAGCATTTTGTAACCCATTCAATTTTAAAAAGAAAGAGAAAACAAGCAACATGAAGAAATAGTTATTGGGAAGTCCAAGAGAGCATCTCTTTTTCAGCACACCTCTGGTTCTAACAGCAGTATTTTATGACAATTCTGGCAAGGGTCCTTAAAAAACAGAACAATTTTTAGAGTCCTCAGAACCTTCGATAGCAGAAGCAATTTGTCTGGATTCATAGACTCATTAAATCATTTAACTTGGAATAAAGTAAAAAATCTGCACTTGGGTTATAAGACCCCCGGTAATCTAGCTCCTGTTTTCCTGTCAGTATCCATCTCTTCTCAGACCCCGTTTGCTCTCTGCATTTGGATTTTCTTGACACCTGCATGCATGGTCTTCCCTTTTCTTGGAATTCTATGTTTAACCTAATTCACCCATTCGCACATGTTCCTCTAATGCAGGGCCTTCTTTGGCCATTCTAAATAGTTCTAAACAGGTCTTTATTCCACCTTGTCACCATGTTTATCTCATTCATAACACTGATTATTTAGTTATTACTTCTCTCCTCCACTCCGTAATTGTCTTTTTCCCACACACTTAGAATCTAATGTAATGCTTGATGCAAGTAAGTGCTCAATGAGCATTTGTTAATGAAGTGAATGAATCAATAAATTAGTGGAAAGGAGATGAATTACATTTAAAATAGCATACCCCCTTCTCTGTAAGATGAGGGTAAAGCATCTTGCTGCAGTCTGTAGGCGAGCAAGACCAGTGGAAGCCAGTGTCTCTTTCTCTCCACTGGTGTATGAGGCACCATTGGGAAACCCAATGTGAGGGTCAGCTCTGGTCCACAATCCAGCTGAGGTCTGCTGACTCTGAAGATGTCTCTGCTGACCTGATTCCTTGATTGTCCCTAGGACGTACTTCACTTTCTTAGGTCAGATTGTGGTATGGAAAAGAAACCCCATATAGAGAAAGGAGCCAGTTAGACATTTGATACGATCCAGATTTTGGTTTGGAGCAAGTGGCTAAGTAAAAAAATCCAAAGGATAATGTGAGAACAGAGAGATAGTAAATGAGCATTTTGAACTTAAGTACACTAGATATTCAAAAACAAAAACCTTCAAATGAAGGTTCCCATAAGTATCAATTATCCCTAGCAAATTTAAAATCTGATTTGATTGATCACCATTTGGTTTATCAAATATCAAGGATCTTCTACCATAGAATTTTATGATTTTTATAAGATTCAGCTATAGTATATTGGAATTATTGGTGAGAAAATAGGAAAAAGAAAAGATGGGTATCACTTATCCAACGGTATCTATGATCATTTACACAAATGACTTACCAGCCACAATGATTCTTTATATTACAAATGGATATCTGATAGTGCTTATGCATTTAAACAAACTGTATGACAGACGTTGTTGGTTGCCTATCTAGTAGATGCTTCCTTCATCCTTGCTAATAATAGAAGAACCCGGATTTCATATATCTTCATTATGAATAGCTATGTGTGCCTGTGGTGTCTGGGTCCTAAGCCGTGAATATTATTGGTTTAAGTTATTATTGAAACCACTTTTAGTAGGGGGTTCTGCTACCTACAGCTTAAAATAGTTTAACAGATTCAAGTTCTTTGGGTCCGCTAAAGATGATGTAGCAGAGGTTGCAATCTTTAACCACTAGGTTATGTGGTGGGAAAGATATCAACAACCACACAAAAAGCTACCTATCTTGATTTAAACAGCTATGAAGGCTAAACAAAGAAACATGAGGTAGTCTGTAGACTGCCAATATCAAGAAATAATGGAAATTTAATATACACAGCTTAAAAAGAAATTGGGGTTTAAATTTGTGAACTCTTGCTTTATTTTCTGAATTTATGTAAAAATGCCTAAGCAAAAGCAAACAATTTTCCTTGGCTCCTGCAGAAAACAAGTGTTTTTTAATCCTGAATAAAATATATTGTTCTTTGCCATTTTTATCTTTTGCCAGTGGGTATATTAAGATCCTACCTAAAAATATTTTTCTTGTTAATTCAACTTTTTCAGGAAACATACTGACTCCCTGAACATTTATATTTCAGTGGGACTGACTTCAAATCAAATTTTCCATCAGCCTTTTGCTCTAGAAGCTGCTGTTAGTATGAATGTTATCGGTGTGAGTTTGCTTGGGGGCTAGAGGCTTCTCTAAATTGGGTATAGCTCTGTAGATTTTGCTTCCTTTTGCGAAGGAGCAAAAAAATTACAACTTTTTCATGTCTCTCCCATAGCTATTTTCTATTTAGTTTTCCCACTTCTTCTTGTGTCAATCTCTGTAATTTGTATCTTTTCCAGAAAATTATTTGTTTCATCTAGATTTAAACATCTATTTGCTGTGTGTGGCAAGTGTGTTCTCTTATTTTAAACAAATTCTGTTACTGTCATAGTTAAATCATTTTTTCATGTCTATGTAAAATATCCAGAGATTTGCATAATTATTTAAAGTAAGACTTAAAATAAGTACAAGCATGAGATTATTAATGAAAGAGTTTTCTTTAGAATAGTATACTGAGAATTGTGCCTAGAAAGGTGTGATCCTACATGCTTTTGAGAAATATAAATTACTTATTTTTATATTATGAAAATATCTGCTTGCTTTCTGATCTTTCTACCTCTATGCCTAAAGTAGAACTTCTCGATCTAGTGTTTAGATTGGGTGTTATTAACAGGTATCATATTTGGAGAAAAACCCACACACATACACTGAAGAAACACAAGTTGTTTGCTTGTTTTGTTGTGTGGCAGTGTTTTTTGTTTTTGTTTTTGTTGTTTTGTTTTTGATTCTGTTTTGTTTCACTTTTACTATGGGACTTCTCAGGGCAACCAACATACAAATGTTGTAAAGCAGTCTCATAATTCTGCTCTATAGAAACAGCTCACTTAACTCAATTAACATGCTACATTACCTCATAACTACAGAGCATTTCCTCTGACTTCTAGTCTATCACTTATGTCAAATATGGACAATTGATAGATGTGTGCCCCTTATGGAATATGAGCTCCTTGAGGAAGATTAACTACTTTTATTTCCTTGGTCCTGGCAACATGCCTATGAAGAATAAGAATTTGGGGGAATAAAATAACAGAGTAAATGTTTCATTTAAGTACCTCCATGCCTGTATTCTGCCATGTGCTACTCGACACAGGTTCTGTCCGTGTTGTCTCTGATACCTCAGTCTATTCTGAGTGAGGAGGATGATCATGGAGGAAAAGGATACGTTTGTTGTGAGAGGAGAGTAAATGATCCTGTGGGAGGGTTTCAGTCAGGCCTGTGAAGACACTGAAGACAAACTATTCACTGGAGTAAGGTTTTGGGAGATAGGATTTTCTGAGTTGCTTGAAAAGGATGGATGGGGGATATGGTAAACTAGTAGGCAATGCAAAACACGAGCAATTTTCTCAAAAATTCTCAAAAAAATTTCTCAAAAATTCTCAAAAAAATTTCTCAAAAGAGCATAATAACATATAGGCCAAATAATGATAGACTCGCAACGGATAGTTTTGAGTAGTTTTAAGTTACCTGAGAATTCCATGATGGGCAATATTTATTTTGTTGATCTTTAGAGTCTGGATTTGAATCACACTATTGCTAAAGCTGGTTGGGTGAGGGAACAGAATCTGCAGCTGAGCAGTAAACATTGTTGACTCTCAAACATTTGCATGTGGATCCTGCTTTGTTCTTTTGTCTTTTTTGAATCGTTTACATAAATGCTTGAGACCTATTAAATCTGTTTCCATTTTGAAAGCCATTATCAACAAGAGAATACCTTTCAGTTGAAGAAGCAAGTAAATTTGAGGTATATAACTGTGACTAGGAACGGAGTGATTTTGTTGGAAATATAGTTTAGGGGAAGACCTGAAGCCTATACAAATGTTTCTATACTTATGAATTTGGGAATTCTCAAGTCTGACAAAGAATCTTTGTGGGTGTCTAGAGACCAATGAGCCTTATATTTACATAGCCTTTACAATTAAAAAAGTATTTCATGTTCCTTATTTACTTGACCTTAAAACAGCTTTTTGAGATAGGGCAAATACCAATATGCTGCCTTTGGGAAAGTCAAAGCTTCTGGCTAAAAATAGTTTTTGCTAGTGGTCACTACTATTTTCTCGTATTTATATGCATAGCACTATACCAAATTTGCCAGCTTCTCCAGCAGTTAGATGGGACCATGATTAATGAAATATGATTGGGAATGATGCAAAAGTGAGTTGTGTTGCTTCTAAACTAGTTTAAGAGTGAAGACTTCTACACGCAGCCTCTGTCCCCTGGTCCGTTGGTGAAGGTAGATGATCCAGTGGAAGATTCTGGGGAGTAGAGGATGATGGAAGCACTAGATGGAAGAAATGGAGTTTCCTGACTATGTCTACATGGAGCAAAGCCTCCCTACACATCACATTAGACTGTGACATGAACGGAAAATAGATTTTATTGTGTCAAGCTTTTGAGATTATGGGTTGTCTTTTGAGGCAGTTAATCTGCCTTTGACTCCTTAGTCCCATGTATTGTCATTATTTTGTATCGCCCATCTATGTAAGTGAAGATCTTGTATCCTATTTATAAATTAGTGCAAAGCTGTTTGAGAATCTGAAGAAGGGGGGTCGTGAGATCAAACAGAAAAATGACAGGACTACTTAGATACCATTAAGGTGGAGTCTGAGTCTTCCAAAGGAAAAGCAGTCAAATAATCTAAGAGGTAGATGCCTTTGTTCTGGGCCCAGGGGACATGCAAAAGAATGAAAGAAGTAGGAGGTATGAAGGAAAAAACAACATGATTATGATCAAGTGGCACAATTTCAAAGCTTCCATTTTTGAAACATAAGCCGATACATTGTTGGCATGAAATAGGGCTAATAGGAAGGAATAAAGTTGCATGAAGTTGCTTTTGGTAGAAAGTTAGTATTAGATTACTGGACTGTTTGATCACATCAGTATAAAAAAAGTGAAAGGGAATTCATGACCACATTATTTTAAGTAAGCTGGAGAATGCTGAAATAAAAATTGGCTGAGTAGAGTCTGCTTACTATTTTACAACTTCAACGATGGTTTTTTATGTTGCTTGTACCCAAATTATAGTGAGACGAAACACTTTCAATTTTGGTAGAATTCTTACATAATGAAGGTGCCAAAAGACTTATGAAATTCCAAAATTGATAGACATTCTGACCAACTCAGACAAGCTGTTTCATTCCTGTCTTCTCTTCATGTTGCTGCTGCCATTCTCTCCCTCCGTTGTTCAAGACACATTAATTATCAATCACAGCACTTTCTCCTATTATTTATAGAGGAACTAGTCCTCCTGAACATGGTACTCCAGATGCTCTCTGCAGGAGTTTTTCTAGGGGGCAGGAGAGTAGGGTGAGGAGAGGGAAACTAGGAAGAGATACTCTTGTACAAACTACTTCTTTAATCTAAATATTATTTCATTTCCTTCTTCTCTACCTTGGGTCCTTCTCAAATCAAATGAAACAATACATATTTTAGAGCTATGGCCATGGGGAGTATTTGGAGTTGAGGCAATGAGAAATAATTATATCAAATGTTATTTAATGTTTCCCTTAAAATCTTTCCCCCATGTCATTTCTAAATGGGGTTTTCACTGTAGACTCTTAATTAAGAGAGGGTTAGTAATTTTCCTTTAGTTCCTAAAGATTTACCTTTTTAAGATTCATTAGTGCCTCCCCTTCATGTGAGAAGAGAAAGGAGGACACACTGCATCAAATTTATTGCCCTACTTATTGTCGAGTCTGCTAAATATTGGAAGAGAAGATTAAAATAAAGAAAAGGAAAAAAAAAAGCCTCAGTACTTGAATATTCAAAGTACTTGGCTTATTTTGAATATTGAAAGTAAATAACAGATTCTCCAATCTTCAAACTTACATAAAAAGGAATACCCAAATCAGAATTTTGCTTGTTAATTGCTCACACGTTTCTAGAATGTGCCCATGTACCAGACATTTTCTCAGTACTGCTGTGAAATTGATATATTTCTTCTTTTTTTTTTCCTCCGGCTTTTGCTTTTTTCTCTAATCTCCATCACTTCCTCACTATCTTCTTTTTAATTTTAACATCACTCTTGGGCATTTTGTTTCATTTGATGAGAAATATGCAGTGTGTTCTTTTGAATAAATTAGCCCCATTGATAAGTTGCTGAATTTATTTTTAGCTGTAAATATTTTAAAGAAGAAATTTATGTTAAGTCATGTATGTGAGATTAAAAACTCAATGATATTATTTTGTTGCAGGAAGACTTAGGATCCCTAGGAGAGGAATTTTAAAAATCCTATCCACATATGCATTCCCTTTTCACTCAATGTGTACAGAAACAGTAATACTGTAAAACACAGGGAACCAAACATGATATCACATCCTCCGATTCTACAGATCACTCCAATAGGTCTTTGGGTTGCAAGGAATGAGAAATACCCGTCTTAGTATTTACTTATTCATACCCTAGTTTTATGTATATCTTCCTACAAACTCAGATTTTGGTTATCACATTGCTGCCCAATTAGAACTGGGATCATAGTGCTGTTCTTAAACACACACACACACACACACACACACACACACACACACATTGTGAGAGTGATTCCCAGAATCACTTTCAACTGACTCAGACATCTCCATTGTTTAAGAGGAATGTAATTAAAAACATTAATAAATCCATTATAGTTTTAATCAGTAATTTTGAAAAACTTCTTCTTTGACCCATGTTTCAGTTCCTCACACCCTGACATCAAATTGGAAAGATCCTTCAAATACATTTACACACACGATGATATAAATATGAGGACATCTGTTAAGAATAATAAAGATGTACAACTACAAAGGACTTTAGAAATTATTTGAACAGACCATTCACTTTATGAATTAGAAAATTATAATTAAATGTAGTTCAATGAAGGTTTGTTTTGTGCACCTTTCTTAACCTCCTTTAACTATAAATGGTAGCTTGGTATTCTGTAGGAAGAATGTATCAATTGCAAAGGTCATTATGGCTCATGTGATGTGAACAAGAAACCTGAAAAACAATATGTTACAGTGTCTTAATAGTAACGGTATAGTATCCCTACCAATGATAATAGCATATCAGAGAATAAGTAGGTTTACCCAAGGATAATTTATCCAAGGATAAATCCAAGGATATTGGATGCTATTCTCAAAGTTATGGACACATATCTAATTGAAATCCTATAATGAATTTATGACATAGATTTTGGTGTCCATTGAGGCCCCTCTGGAGTGAGAAAATAAATTAGAAAGTAAGTGGCAGAGCCAGAATATGAACTGTGAAATTCAGAGGCTGTGCTCTTTAAAAAAAAAAAAAAAAAAAAAAAATTATTTGAGAAAGAGAGTGAGCAGGAGAGCAAATGGGCAGGGGGAAGAGCAGAGGGAGAAGCAGACTCCCTGCTGAGCAGGGATCCTGACATGGGACTCGATCCCAGGACTCCGGCATCACAACCCAAGTGGAAGGCAGCTGCTTAACCGAATGAACCACCCAGGCACCCCAGGCTGTGCTCTTTACCCTCTTTTTTAGGACTGGATTATCTTACTGACCACAGAAGTACATAGCCTGCAGGAAGGACTAGACACAGACCTGGATCCAGGACATTTGTCATCTCTATCTGACAGTATTTACTATGCCTGTGCACACAGACTTCTAGAGAATTCATTTTTGATGCCTTTCAATGAGAAGTTTCTGCTCATTTGAGAAAAAAATAAAAATAAAATAACTGTATCTAGTCCTAAGTGTCTCTCCTTGGGCAAAGCAGACCTTCCTTTTCATATAGTAAAGTGACTATCTTTTTCATCTAGCTATCTTACATTTTTTTTCTTTTCAGTACATATCTAAATAATCTAGTGGATTTATCATATGATCTTACTATTTGATCTGAGAATAAGGGGTTGTGATGAATACAAGGGAAAAGGACATACAGAAAGATAAAAATACAGTTTCCCTCTGCTTATGAAGACTTTATACATTGTGCTGCATTATACATTTATTGGTCAGGGACAAGTAAATGGAATAGGATGTCTATTTACGCAAATCAAATCCTGGTTTTCAATCCAAAGAATTCTCACATTCTCATCATCTAGTGAACGTTTTATTATAAAAAGGGGTAATTTTGCTGGCATCTGGAATTTTAGAAGACTGTTAACATGATATAGCTCAAGGGTTTATTTTTCTGATCTTTTGAGACGTTGCACATATGAACAATCAAACAGCAAAGATTTGAACCCAGCCCTTTCAATTATTTATGAAACAACTTCACTATCTACAAAGTGGAAAAGCTGCTGATGTGGATAAAGTTCTCAGGGGATAAATCTCATGTATAAAATGTAAAACTTAGTATGAGAAGACGAGAGTAGCTGGAAGAGATTAGGCTCTCCTATTTTACCCAAGACCTCTTGTTTTATTTACTTCAGAATTTAATATTTGCCTTTTCCCCATCGCACATATTTGCTTTGGATAGCAATAGTGTACCCTAAAATGTCAGTCTTCTTGCTTGACATTAAAAAAATCAGACTGAGGCTCACAGAGCCCACACTTCCATTGACCTTGGCTGTAACCGCAGTCACAGTAAACATTGTTGTTTGTTGATGTTGGCACTTCAGGTGGAGCATATCATGTGCAAGGAGCCTCATGGACCATGTGGTTCCCATCACATACCTGGAACATATGGTTTGTGTTGTCCTCACTGAACTTTCCTTAAAGGGCATTCATTTTGGTTTTCTTTTGAAAATGCCATAGTTTTACTTTTGAATCAATTAGAAGATATTTTTTCATCCCTACTAGGGATGCCAGATATTCGGGGAGAGTTTGAGAGAGGCCATGACAAATTTTAATATAAGACATTGGGAAAACTTGAAAGAAAACCCTTTAAAAGCAAACATAGATTATAGGTTTTTGTTGTTGTTTGTTTTGCTTTCTGCCAGGCATTCCAGATGCTCCCTTAAATTTGTAAAATCTAAGGACTAAATTTGATTTAACAGACAATATATATGGAATTTTTTGAGTAGAGTGTAGCCCTTGATACATTCAGAAATGTGTCCGTGTATCTTGTTCTTTGGGATGGCACTGAAGGTCTTTTAAGAGAACGTTAATTGACTTTCCTTTCAATTAAGACAGTGAAAAATCAAGCTTATACAAGCTCTTCTTTCCCAGAGGAAATCCTGTGTCTTCTACATTAACTTCTTAGAAAGATTTAATTTTTTTTAAAGTTTGGTCTGTCTGATCTACTTGTATTTGCTTTTCTGCCTTGAGAGTATATCAGGTCCTGATAACTAGTTTTCAACATTTAACCTAAGCCTTAGGCAGCTGTTTTTTAATCCATAAAACTTATCTTGGTTTTCATTTTACTGTGTGGTTTCAATAAATCACTGATGGTATTTTATCTTTTCCTCATTTTGGTGGTAGTTCTAACTTCCATTAGGATGGCCACTTACTAGGACTGAGCTCCTGGTCCTCTTAGTCAAATAACTCTGATCCAGATCCCAGTTTTGCCAGTTAAAGCTCTGTGAATGTGAGCAATGTTTTAGCTTCTTTGGCTCTCCTTTTACTTATCTCTAAAATGGGGCTATTACCTATCTTATGTAATTGTAAAGATAAAGGAGGATAACATATACAATATATGTACAATATATGTTATCATGTCTGAAATATAGTAGGTTTCTATTAACATATGTAGATTTCTTTTGGTGAGAATTAGAATGTGTAATAATTCTTCATAAGATCGTTCTGTGCCTTGGACCTGAACTTGAAGAATTTTCATCCTCTACCTACATATACAAATATAATGTGTGGAATCGTATATATGTATTGTACACAAACTCAGATTCCAGGTCAGCTCTGTTCAGTTTGAATTCTTCTCTGTATAATCTTAGGCTCAACCAAGATTACTTCAAAACTAATGGGCCACTGAATTATCACCTTCCTAATATGAAAACAGTATGATATCTTAGAATATCAGGGAAGCAGACAATTCTTTTTTTTTCTTTGATTAAGGATGAAATTGGTTCATATTGTGCACTGTACACTGAACTTGATTAAGAAGTTCAAGAATTGCAGCTGTTTTGATAGTGTTTGCATGCTTTCCAAGGACCGTTGTCTCCCTTAGGAGAGTCCCTTAACATTCAAATGAGGACACTTGTTTTTGAATATCTTCCCAAGAGACATACTAGACAGATGTTTCTTAAAATGAGGTGCTAAAAACAAGTGAAACTAGAATTTAAAAGAAAAGTCTGATCTGGCTCAAGTCTTTTATTTTTAAAGTCAGAGACCAAAACTGTGGCATAATAAAGGAGAACGTGGTGTTCACCTCACATTTTTTATTAACAAATACCACCTTACATTAAGGTACTGTTTGGGGGAAGATTTCTGTCTGAAAATGAAGATGTGACTGGAATGGTTTCATTTTTATTGACCTATTCCTCTTGTATGGATGTATTCTTGCTTGGTATTTTGAGTACCTACAATTCTATAAACAGGTTTGCTCTGCTTTCTGAAGGTAGAGTTCTGTAAAACCTTTCATAAGACAAAATGGTGTAAAGCTAATGATTATCATTAACCTATATGAACAATTTTTTTAGCATTCCAAGACCCTGAAAATAACCTGTCAACCTTTTCTGATACCTTAAGACACAACTTGCTAATGGATGCACAAAATAAATCGAGATAAGACATAGATGGCCCTACACACAGTTCAAAGTTTACAGTGGGTTGATGCTGAGATGCTGAGTGTTGTTCCTGGAGAAAGAGCTTGGCGGGGCCACGTTTGGGTTGCCTGCTGCCTTTATAAAGACTCACTGCCAAACAAATGCTGAACAATATTTTTGTCTTTTCTTGTAGAAGTGAAAGTTTTGTTTGAATTTCTTTCAGTTAGTGAAAACAGGTATATTAGAAAAGGGGTATAGATACATACACTTCTTTATGTCATTAGCCTTGTACAGTATTTATACAAATCCACCATTCTGTCAGTTTAAACATGGATCATTTATGGTAAAAATCAACCCAATCAGTTGATTGACATCATATAAAACCAAAATAGTGGCTGGTTTCCAAATTATTCTTTTTGTGTTTATTGCCTTGAAATAGACACATCACACTCAGTCTGTTATACATGTAGAGTTTGCCCATAAGGATTCTTCTGGAACCTCAACAAAATGGAAACATTGTGGCTGTATTTTAAACTCTTGGCTGTCAGCTTTATTCATGGAACCTTCAAAAGTGATTTTCCCCTGAACTTCAACATTAGTAAAGGAAGACTGATGGTCCATTGGGCCTTCCATCTTCTCTACTCTAACTCCAAATATAATGCACCTTTTTTCCCACTTTCTACATTTATGCACTTCTTTGTAGAGGCCTTTTTGTTTTCTTTAAGAGGATTCCTTTCATCTTTTGCCTTTGTTTTTATTCACTGCCAAAGAAAAGCTTTCTCTTGAAGGCTCCAGAATTATAAAGATGGCTTTTTATAAACTCAATCCATTGGAATATAAATGTAACGCTTTTTGCCCTTGAAACTGTCAGGACAGAGGGCATTCTGACGTCTAGCTCCTGATACAAACACAGTCCCAGAAGAGCATCTTTATAGGTGCAGAAATTTACTCAAAACAACCTCAGACTGATGGAAGTTGATCACTTTTTTCTGTCCCTGGGATCATGAAATGTGTGAATATTGTCTCAGTATATGCATATTAATCATATGCCCACAGAGAACAGTAAATTCTTTGAATGAAAACATTCATTGTGAAATAAATGAATGTAATTATAATTCATAGGAGCACTTTTGTCAAAGTGCAATTTATAACCCTTAAAATCAAAACACAGCAGGCACCCTTAATAGTGTTGAAAATAAGTCTCTTATCCAAAATAGTTTTCTATTAATCAACTTTAACTTAACACCCTAATTCTTATATTATTTTGTTTTACCATATCTAGAAATAACTATAATGTATTAAATGATTCAATATCTTTGAGGTTAGTTGAAAAGGGAAGAATGAGTGAGGCTTGTTTTCTGAGTACAGTACAATAGCTGGGACCTTCCTCCTGATCTCTTCCACAGTGTGGATTTTTGGCATGAGGCAATGAAGGAAAGAGGATCCTGCACTTTACAGCCAGCAGAGCCTGGGTTCCAATATTGGTATTCATTCCACCTTTCATCTGTGTGACAACAAACCAGCTATTAGCTTCTCTGAGTGCTATGGTCCTCATCTATAAAATAAGAACAAGTTGCAAAATGGTTTTGAGGAGTAGTGATATACCAAGTACTATTCTTGCCATGTAATAAGTGTGTTTGTCCAAAGACTTGTGTTTGCTGACAATTAGCATCAGCAGGGGAGAATGTTTCTTTTACTATAGGTGTTTGACAAATTACACAAAACTTGGTGGCTTAAATAAAGCCATCCCTTACGTTCACAGATTATATCAGGAATTCAGCAGAGCACAGTGGAAATGACTTTGCTCTGCTCTACAGTGTCTCAGGCTCTACCAAGAAGACTCTAAGGGAGGTAGATGGAGTCATCTGAAGACTTTCTTAATTGCATATCCACTAGTTGATATTGGGAAGCCTCAAACATCTAGGGATTGGTCCAGTTAGGTCTCCTCAGGCATTTCTTGCTCTATCTGTGTGTGGTCTCTCCATGAGAGTCTTCAAGCATGGTGGCTTCAGAATAATTGGAACTCACGTTTTGTCTCACATCTCCTAAAGCACATGTTTTGAGAGAGAGGGCAGGGTGTGGGGTGGATGGAGGGAAGGAGAGAGTCAGGAGGATTTCTTGTAGAAGCTGAATTAATTTATGATCTAGACTCAAAAGCCACAGAGCATCATTTCCAGCATCTTCTATTGGCCAGTGAATCTCCAGCTCCCTACCCAGATCCATGGCAAGAAAGCTTATGAGATGGGATATGTACATCTTGGAAAAATACAATCTGCCACAAGGAGATAATGTTTGGATCAAGAAGAATTTTATTACTTCCTCCATCTCCTCTGCCTCTTCCTCCTTTCTATTTTTTTTCTTCAAGATTTATTTATTTATTTCAGAGAGAGTTCACAAGTACGCAGAGAGACAGGCAGAGGGAGAGGGGAAAGCAGGCTCCCTGTTGAGCAGAGAGCCTGATGTAGGGCTCGATCCCAGGACCCTGAGACCATGACTTGAGCGGAAGGCAGAGGCTTAACCCACTGAGCCACACAGGTGCACCTCCTTTTTTTTTTTTTTTTTCTCCTGAATGACATGTGGAGATATGGTCTGAGAGACATGTTTGAGCCAGATATGAAGATTCCTTAATGTTAGATTAAAAAACCAGCTGTTTTGGAGGAAATGGAAGTCTACTGCAATTTTCTTTTCTATGTATATGTGTGTGTTTATATATACACATGCACATGCATGTGTATGTTTCTATATCTATATCTATCTATCTATATCTATCTATCTATATATATATATATGTATGTGTATATCTTTTCCTGAAATCTTTTTTTTTTTTTTCTTTTTGAGACCGGAGTGATTCCATGAACCAAATGATTATCCAAGTTATGAAGTACCATTTTTCAAGCCAGCTGACCTGATAGGGTCTCAGATTTCCAGTTTCTTAAAATTGGGTGTTTAGAATTAATAGTCAAGTTTTCAGAATTGAGAGTCAAATCCTGAAAGTAAGGTCAGGTTTGAATAGAATTGAAGAGAGTCCTATGGGAGAGACATTATAACATATATAGAAAATACAGCTTCATGCGTGACACCCAAAGGTAATGTGACTTCTTGAATGGGGCCCCCTACTCTTCCAAGTTTGCAGCTCTTTTTTAATGGTCCTCTCAAAAAAAGTTAAAATGTGAAAACCATGGAGAGCTATTAAAGCAATGATTTGAAATGCTGCTGTTGGAATTAAGGTGAAAACCCTTATTTCTGGAATCCAGGTTTAAAACATTTGTTTTTTTGTTTTTTTGGTTTTTTTTTAAACCCTGGGAGTCATAGTCTAGAACGCAAAAAACAAATACTAAAACCAAAACAACAATAGCAAAAGCTCCCTCCTTACAAAAACAAACAAACAAACAAACAAAAAAACAAAAAAAAACCAAATAAACAACAACTTAGCAAACTTCAAAATCATCATAACAGGCCCAAGAAGAGCTAAAGTAAAGAATGTCTGTTCTCTGCACTTGTACCTCCTGATTAAGTATTACCAAATCTCTGATATTTAATGAGAAAATACTCCTGTGGATGTATCCCATTTTACTGTCCTTGAATTTCCTCAAATACAATGTTCTGGCCAATGTTTTAATAAGGGGAGAGTTCTACAATTCAGTGCTGTGATTAGGTTAACATCTTGGTTTAACTATTGACAAAGAAATCTCCATAGGTGTAAGTGAAAGGGAGAGAAAAGTGTTAATTATTTAAAGCTCTAGCCCAGGCTTCCTTGGTGGGAACTCCTGTTAGGTTTTGTTTGTCATGTTAAGAATGTGTATCCCTGCAGGAGTCAGAGTCCCATTGAAGGGGCTTCATGAATAAATTTACATTCTTGCTTAGGCTTCTCTAGTGTTAAAACACTGTTTGTTGTTTGCCTAATACATAATGCATTTTTATAGTGTTTAGATGAACCACATGCATTCTACACATTGTTGTGGGCCAGCTTGTACTAAATGACAAATGTGGCCTTACTGCTATTTTGCTGTCCCATTGAATATGATACATACATGTTATGCTCATAAATGCAGGATATGAAGTGTGGCATTTTATATTTTAGGGGATTTTTTTAAGATCCACATAGGTTTTGTGGGACATGTTCTCAGAGCATTTTGGAGGTCATTGTGCATTGTCTTGTTCTACATTGGCCCTTTGTGTAGCACATTCTATAGCCCAAACACTGTATGGGTCCCATGAATATAATCATTAAAACACATAGTAGTATGTATTTTAAGGGAAGAGTGCAGGGCGATCACTGAATATTGTTGTGGTTGCTTTTTATACTCAATATTTTGCTGAAGGCAATAAGGACAATGGAAGAATGAATTTATTTGCCAGGATGGGGATTTCAAAGTTATCTTTAAAAGACTGTTTACAATGGGATCTTTCTTTAATAGAAAGCTTAGGGTTCACAAGTATCCTTGCAGTCCAGGAGCCTAGCGCCATCATTTCTTTCTGCAGCTAACCTGGTCTTTGTTGGAGAAACTTTCCCTGGGCAGTCTGTGTAAATGTGTGTGTGTGTGTGTGTGTGTGTGTGTGTGTGTGGTGGGGTGTGGGTTGAGGAATAAAGCTTTTAAGGATATAGTGCTTTTCTCAGGGGAAAGGTTAACTGGAAATAACAGGATCTTAAGTTAACAGCTTTTTGGTCAGGCCATTGATCAAAACTAAGCTGTCCCAAAATATATGTAACCCACTGAATCTATTCTCTTTCTTTTTATTCCTTAGTTACAATTCTTTCAAAATCTTTTTTTTAAATTTACATTTACAAGCATTTTCTTTGAGAAAGAAATATGTAATGTGTTTCGTGTGATTATAGGTATTTTGATTAACTTAAAATTAATTCCTAACATCTATGAAAGTTCATCTACCCTGAGTATGTGGGTCTTTGGATGATGGAGCAGGGAAACTGAGCAAATGTTGGCATGAGGAGTGAGTGGGAATAATGTAATGTTGGTAGAGATCTCTAGGCTGAACATTGAGGGCACGTGAGGGTACCAGCAAAGTTAGGAGATGGGTTAAAGAAGGGAGAGAAGAGATACCCAAAAGTGACTCTTGCAGAGTTTTGAACCTTAGAAATGGAGGACATACTTTTCTCCCCCTTCCCTTTTCCATTCTCCATGGTCTTATTTCTTCTTTCATAATGTGGCTTCCTCTGCCAGGGCTCCAAAACTCAGGTGAGTGTTGTGGAGCTTATGACTCAACTGCGCAATGGGTTCATAAGATTTTGATGAGCTAGCCTCAGAACATGTAATATTGTTTCTATGAAAAATTAGTTCTGAATGTCAAACAATGTATTTGCAAATAGATGCCTATCACAATTGAGAATGGAAAGATATCAATATGGAATATGCATGTAGACATATAATATCTATATTTAGCTAGATAGCAAAAATGTAGATAGATGTGTATATGTGAATAGTGTATCACTAGATACAATACATAGATTTATGCACGTATTTTATATATTTGTATGTGTGTATATATGGATATAGTCAATATAGAGAATATTCATAGATAAGTATATACATGTAATTAATTATAGGTATATAAAGAGGTATAGATAGGTATATAAATATAAGAAATATAAGAAATATAAAATTGCAATTGAATTTAATAATTCTGAAATTATGCTTTTGCTGGACTCTGAATCTCAAGATTCTACATAGATGGAAAGGAAGGTAGCCACTTCTGGTATTAGGAAGAAAGGATCAATAGGGGAGAAGATACTCCAGTGGCTGAGTGAGAAAGGATATTGTAGGAGTTGTACTTCTTTTTGCTTTGAGGAATAAAAGATGGGGAGAGATGTAATTAAAGTTACAGGAGATTATGTTTCCTAAGGTGTATTTTAATTAGCTTTTGAGGAGAAACAGGTGGTATAATTGAAAATGGTAGATTCTTTTCAGCATGGGTTTTCTAGTGTTAGTTCTTTAGGCTTCTTATAGTTTCTACAGCAATTTCTTTCTCATTTTATTTCTTTATTTCTTCTTTGATTAATTAAATTGATTTTATAACATATAAGTTAGTATTCTAACTGATATATTTCCAGTTGGGTAATAAAAAAATAACAGAGCCATATTATTTAATATGTAAAATAAGATTTATAAGAAATATTTCCATAATACATTTAATTTCCTTGTACTGGGTTACATTAAGTATTTGAAGCAGGTTACTTTACTTCCTGGCTAATTGATTATTTTTTCTCTAATAGGCAGCATAAAATATAAGATATTAACAATTAGAATTAGTAATTTATAAATTTGAGAACCTTTTATTTAAATTGAATCCTCTAAAATGCACATATCATGCTATATTTATTCAGCTTTCCTGGCCTATCCAGAGATGAAGCTATAGTAACTATAGTTGGGGAGTAGGCAGCAGGTGGAAAGGGCACAGGGTGAACAAAGCGTTCTTTGGCAATGATCTCAGTCATGGATCTCTCCATCTCATTGGAGAGAATATCATATCACTATTTAGATTTTCATCTCTGAATCTCAGTATTGGTTGTAAATATTTATTTCCTAAACCACATGTTTTTTCAGCAACATAATTGGTGAGTCCTCTAAAAGAAAAGATATTTAGCTCTTTTAAAGCAATACGGACTCAGGAATTGAAGGCATGCTATGCTTTCTGACAGGGCTCTGTTTGTAAAATTATAGCCTGATATATACCATGTAATGGTAGCAGGACGCCTCTGTTGAAATCATTCTCTCAGATAGCAAAGTTGATCATGATGGCCAAGAGGGTGCCATCATGGCACTTATTTTTTCTCTTAATTGTGGAAAGCACAGAGATTTTGAAACTGTTTTAGAAATAGGAATTTGGAGAACAAATTTTAGCATCTAAATTTCCGGGTCAGAAATCAAGTCAAGAAACAGAGAATTGTTGAAATTGTATGGTAATGAACGAACTGCTTTATGGTTGTGAGACAATGCTAGAAATAGGATGAGAATTCTTTGCTTTGGGATTCCCAGAGTGAAGCAGGAATCAACCATAGTTTCTGCTGTTAAAGATGGAATCCTTTTTTGCAGGTTGTTGATGCTAAGGTTTGCTGTTCCTGTGCTACTGACTTCTAGTTTTTACATATTGATTTTTGTCTTAGCACTATGTGTGTATCTCTAGCGAGGTCATCAGAAACATATATAACACTATATATGTACCTCTAGCGAGGTCGTCAGAAATCCCTGAGATGTTATCTCTTGATATCCCAGAATCACTGTGTGTATTATAGGCACAGTCTGCTCAGGGCGTAATTTTGTACCTCATTTTATTCTTTACCAAAGCATTTTATTACAGGTTGTTTAAATTATCTTTGCTACTACTAGCTCTTACTTTAACACACCTTAAAGAATTGGTTCCCAGTCATGTCATAAATTTTATTTATTAGAATGAGTATAAACACACTGTGTATTTTTATGTATTGATGCCCACATATGTATAGTTTTACACATATAGGAATCTGTTCTGTCAAGCCACTAGAAAACACTTAATGCCTTTCAGAACCATGTGAACTAGAAAGGACTTTCTGGGAGCGCTGCTGATAATAATGATCCTTCTGTCCTCTAGAAGCTTATCCTGTTGAAAGCAAACATGGATCAAAATACTGCATCAGCTTCATGATTGAAAAATACTGATTGAAGACCTCGGCAAGGTTTTCCTTCATCCTCCTTGAACTTGAGCTCTGGAACCTTCCTGAGAGAAACAGAAAAATACATGGTTGCGAGGAGGGGCAAGGGGATAGGAAAGAGAGAAGTGGTGGGGAGAGGGAGAGAGAAGAAAGATGTGAGTTGATTTATGAGGAAATAAGGGAATATGGCTTCTTTCATATTATGCCAAAAAAAAAAAAAAGTGTTTCGTTTCTTTCTTTCTTTCTCTTTCTTTCTTTCTTTTTTTTTTAATTTTGACTTCTGTTAAAAGAACAAACCACATAACATAAAAACAAGTAAGTTTGATGAAGTGGATATTAACTTCTGGGAAACAATGGTTTTGAAAAGACCAAATATATGACATTAACTTGAGTCAGAATAATTAACCAAGGACTCCAGGATCATAAGGATATTCAGGATGGCATCAAGCATGGGTATGAGATGATGACTGAATGTGATATGTCCTCCTTGACTCTTTCTTCCCTTTTTACAAGCCCTACAAAAGAAGCTATTTTCTGGGAGTTTAATTTTTTAAAACTTCACAAAAATATCATTACAATTTGAAATTCCCATTTAAATTGTTGCCTGTGTTTTATTTTCACACTTCACTGCCGGGATTCTAAGTTGTCACACAGAGAGAGAGGCTGTCAGCAGGGACAGCAAGGGAGAAACACAAGTGGCCTAGAGGCCTGCACCCACAAAGAGTGTGGAGCCCAGCAGAGGCTCAGATACAAAAGGCACCAAAACCTCCAACTGATCAAAATAACTGCTTCCTCTTTCCCTTCCTTCTGCATCATCAGTCCTCAAACTAAACAAATGTGTTGTTCATGTCCCAAATGCTATCCCCACTGCTTCTGGTTCCAGGGTCTGTTAATAATTTAGGAAGTGTTACAATATGTCTTAGGGAAGTCAGACATTTTCAAATAAAAGTTGTAATTGGCATCCCACTTTATGTCTTGTTATCTTCAGAGAACAGTCTGGCTACCACATTTTGATTGTTGGGACTTCCAGTTTAGAAATTCTAAGATGGAACTTTGAACATCATTTCTGTGCTGTAAATCTTTAATTTTGTATCAAAAGTCAGTATTCTTTATGGCTATGTTAGATACATAAGCCATTTAAAAATGCCAATTGATTATGTATCTGTCCACTATGGCCCTTCAAGATAAAATGGAACTTCTGATTTCCTCAATACACATCTTGTTCCTTTGTTTCATTCATTCAGATATTCTTTTATACAAACATATCTGGGCCTATTGTGTGCCAAGCACTCAATAATCTCTTTGAACAAAAAATAGATAAAAATTATGTTAATGTCTGGCAATACATTTTAATGGGCATGATAGATAAGCCAACGAATGCAATGCAGTGATCAGCTTCTTAAGGTAAGATTCAGGGAGTTGTGGGAGGATAATACAGATGAAGAAAAATCTCTCAGCCAAAGGGCCTTCTGAAACTGTTTTAGAGAAGAGTTGATGATGGGAAGACCTCAAAAGTGAGCCTGAAACCTGATGCATGGAGATTGACATGCCAGGCAGCATGCCTAGCACATGCACAGGTAGTAGGAAGCATGCCACTTGTCAGAGACCTGGGGATAGAGTGGGTTTATGTGGGGAACACTGTGGGCAAAATTGGATAGGCAGCCAGGGCTCAAGTTCCGAAGCCCTGTTTGTTATGCTTTCAGGGTTGGAGTTGAACCTGAAGGTGGGGCATTGGGAGGAGGCAGGAGAGGCTCATTATTCTATATCATACATGGAAGAATGATCAGATATGTGTTTTAGAAAAAATAGTCTGGCTTCACTGTGCAGGATGGATCACGGTAGGAGTGCTATAAGTAGATGTTTAGAAGGCTTCTATAATTGTCCAGCACATCCGAGAAGAGGGGATAACCCTGGATGGGAACAGTAGAGATGGAGAGGAGGTGATGGATGAAAGGTCTGTTCCGAGATTCAAAGGTGACTTGAGATGATGTGGTGCATGGAATGCAGTAAGGATGTTGGGGGAGTTACAGGGATTCATTGCTTCTTGGAGGGGAAGTGGAAGTAGTGAGCACAATAGAGGGAACTACGACTACTGGGTTTTCTGTGAAATAGCTGGAAAGGGGGAATGATGTAAAGAAATGCAGGGACACACAGACTTGGAAGGGTATAGTTGCACTTTTTGTGTGAGAAAATCCTGACTTGGAAGCACATTCATTGATTAATGAATCTGTAGAGCTAGTTAACATCTCTTCAGAACTCACTATGTGCCGGGCGTGTGCAAAAATCTTTATATTTAAACCTTACCACAATTCCATGAAATAGGTGCATGTATCATCACCCTTTGTACATCAGGAAACTGAGGCTTAGAGATGGTAACATGCTCAAGTTCACACGGATAAGGAGGGATTGGGCCCTGGAATTTGAGGCCAGTTTGAATCACCTGCAGTTCCCAGGCATTTAGCCACCACGTCATAAGACTCAGATGGCCAGGATATTAATTTAGTGCTATTTGTGTTAGTGCTTAAAATAAAGAAAACTCATGTTGATATGTGTTTACTGACCATAGAAAAGAAAACTTTAAATGAAAAAAAAGAAAAAATGATTGCAGCTTAGTTATTTTGGTTGTAATTTACAAGGCTTTTCAACAGCATTAGAGTTTAAATTCTTCTTGACAGTATCCAAATTTATAGTAATTTTCAGAAGTAGGGGGACCTTGGCTAGTTTAGTGAAGGAATCAAAGAAATCTTAGAAAATAGTGAAGTACAGCTCATTTTGAAATGTACTGTGACCTTGTGAAATCAGAAACATTTTTTCATCTCTGAATGTACCTTAATCATAATGTAGCCCAGGGGAGCCAAACGTTTTATATGTTTTAACAAGCTAAGTGATTTTTATAAAAGTGCTGTTAGAAGGATTTATTTTAATAGAACGTTAAGACATACTAGTCTTAAATCATAGCTAGTTCTTTGCTTAGAGCTCTATTCCAGGTTAGCTTTCATAAGTAAAGAGACAGAACTAATTTTTTTCATCAAAATAATCCTCAGTATTGCAGTTTTATTTGTTTTTGCTTGTATTAACCTCAGTCTTCTTAAATGCTTAAATTGCACATTCAAAATATTTAGGGGGTGTGGCTATGTATGTGGGGTTTATTTATTTTTTTAAGATTTTGTTTGAGAGAGACCACAAGCTGCAGGAGCAGGGGAGGGGGAAGCAGACTCCCCACTGAGCAGGGAGCCCAACACAGGGCTTGATCCCAGAATACTGGGATCATGACCTGAGCCAAAGATATATGCTTACCTGACTGAGATGCCCAGATGCCCCATGTATGTGGGATTTAATGTGATTCTCATTATCACATTATTATTCTGTGTTATTCTAGCAACATGACATATTGAAAGGAATTGTTTTATTTTGTTATGGTGGGTCTACCAGATGGGGTTGGAGGCCGTTTCCCAAGAAATATTTGGCAAAGTTTGGGGACACTTTTGGTTATCATAAGTGAGAGTTCATTGGAGTCTGCTACTGGCATCTAGTGGGTAGCGTCCAGGGAATGCTACTAAATATTCTACAAGGACAGCCCCCCACTAGAAAAAATATGCACCCCAAAATGTCATTAGTGCTGACGTTGATCAAACCAACTCCAGTGCAGTAGTCACATTAATTAAGTATACATAAGTGGGGCTCTTTTCCTTAGCAGATACATAAAAAATACTGATGCTGCTTGACATTCAGGGGGGAAAGAATAGGTGCAGGTCTTAAAGAAAATGGAGGGATAAATGAAAATACAGGTAAAAAATAAATGAGATCTGAGAAGGAGAATTAAAAATGGATTAAAAGGAAGATGCAAAGTGATGTTAGTAACCATTCCTCCATTGTGCGTCATTTAGAAGACGAGAGGGAGTGTGAACAAGTGACAGTCATGATGTCCACATATTCCTTTATATTAAGAAAAGTATATGTTGTAACTGCAATTATTATTAATAATTTATAGAGCATGAAAAATGTTAAGTACAGTGTAGAATATAGAGTTAGTCACCACCCAGAGGGTTTTGAGCTTATAATTAAGTAGACAGAGCAGATTTAAGCTCAGGATGGGGAAAACAGGTGACAATGAAAAAAAGATGTCACAATTGCTCCAAACTTTATTGCACATGATTTTTACTTATCTTTCAGTTAAACTTTAATTTAAAACAATGATGGTAGCTAATGAATAGCATAAGAAAAAAAAAAGGCTTTGAGAAATGATTTGATATTACCAAAGAACAAAACTCAAAGATACTAACTAATATGAATTAGCTTGAAATATTCTTCATAAAATATATAAGGAGATCTTATTAGGAAGCAAATATCAAGTTTTGTATTTTTTAGTAAGTTTACATGTTTGATAAATTCATTTTAATATAGGAAATAGGTGGGAGGTTTCTGATTTATTCCCTATGAATTTTCCAGTTACATATATTTGTTGTACCTATTGTTTTTAATTGGCAGAATTAGAACAGAAAGATTAAGAGGATTAAGGCCTGTGAAATTCTCACACACACTCACGCACACACACACACACACACACACACCCCTACCAAAATTAAAATGTTGGAAAATGAAGGTATGTTACTTTTTTTTTTTTTGCTAACTATAGATATCATATTTGAGTCTTTAAAAATTCCATAATCAGTTTGCATTTTAATGTGTTTATTTGAAAGAAATACTATTTTGTGGATAGAGAATGACCTCCCTGGTTATGAAATGGTGCTTTCCTAAGAGTATACGATAATTGATGTCTTAACCATCAGAAAGTAATTATTCAGTTCCTAAGTTTGCATACTTTTTAATATTTGAAGAAGCAAATAGCAAATCAATTAGTAGTGGCAAGAAGTCAGAGCCACATTTCTATTACAAGACACCCTGGAATGTCACTCTCAGTATGGGGAAATCCCTGTTGCACCCTCATGTAGCATGAAGGAATCACAGCTAGAAAAAGTTGAAGCGCTGAAAAGAAAATTCTAGTCAATATGCTTTGCAAATATGGTTAGTGTCAAATTCTTTGGGGGAAAATTAATGATAAACTCAGGTAACATTTTCCTCCTTTAATTTGACTTTCTTAGCAAATGATAAAAATCCAATTGCATAAACTACTTGAATCTCATTCCATTTAATTAGAGAGTTTCTGCACTAGTGAAATTATTTTCAAGTCTCAGTGAAGAAATGGACATAGCGAGAAGATGTAGCAGTAACTTAAACAAAAAGTTTATAGCAAAGGTTTCTTTAATGTTAGACTGACTAGATTGTCATGAACATGGATGTTCAACAGGCAAGGAGATGGTCCAATATACATAGATTATTTAACACAAGTTTGAAGAGAATAGCATTAAATGATAATTTAGTTTAGATGAAAACTTGTGACATTTTGTCTCCATGAATGCTTATGAACTTGTCAGATGTTTGCCTTCTCTACATAATTCTTTGAATATTGATTTGAATAATGCGTATTCACCTGTGTCACTCCAACATATCCAAAATTGTCCAAAAATGTTTTCGAAGGGTTGGGGCAGTTTGTGCTAGAAATTGTTAAAAGATAAACTAGGGCATATTAAAAAAAAAAAACTCAAGAGCATGTTTGAGCAAAAATCGATTTGAATTGGTTAGCACCAAACTGGAAATGGCTGGGAGCATTCCATCAACTGGAGCCAGGAGAAAGACTGAAGAGGGAGAGAGAAGAAATCATGTGATCGGCTGTAGCTTAAGCCTGGGATGGCTCTTTGTGATTGATCATGCTTAGCCTTTTGATTCCATAACCTTGAAGAATTTACAGGCTTAGATTTTGATTTTCCTGTGTAGATTGCCACCGCATTAAAGCCCCCTCAGTCTAATCACCTCCTTGTTTGACTAACAGTATGAAATTGAGTGCTTGGTAGATAAATTCTTTCATATGGAACCACAAAAATGATGTGTGGAGTGTTTTATAAAAGTTGTAAGCTGCCAGGTTTTGAATGAAGCAGGCTCTTGAAGTAGTAGGTATATAGAAAAATATTTTTTGGTGATTGTTCTTTAAGTATATGTCCCTTTAAATTAAATGTAACATGTT
Organism: Lontra canadensis; assembly: GCF_010015895.1. Taxonomy (NCBI): domain Eukaryota; kingdom Metazoa; phylum Chordata; class Mammalia; order Carnivora; family Mustelidae; genus Lontra; species Lontra canadensis. Next base: position 86,944 of record NW_022631159.1, read on the forward strand.
AGATGACTGCAAATGAGCACAATTCCAAATTCAATTTAGATATTTCTCTAACTCCTATATACAAAATATTTGGCTATGTAGTGTTTTAAAAATTAGACTTCAGAACATATTGCTGTAATTTTCCCGGATCCATTTTCTAAACTGTTTTGATGGTTAACATGTTCTATATCTTAGGGAAATGATTGTTCCTTTTGCTGCTTTTAATTTAAATGATGTGAATTTTTTACTACTATTACCCCTCACCTTCTCAGAAACACCTTTTCAAGGCTTGCTCATTTATATGCTTTCTTCTTTTGATTTTGGTAGCACTCCTAATTCATTTTGTGAATATCGGTTAAGTGATATTACCCTGTGTATTTTTATTTTTTTAGAAGATTTTATTTATTTATTTGTCAGAGATAGATAGTAAGATAGGGAACACAACCAGGGGGAATGCGAGAGGGAGAAGCATGTTTCCCACTGACCAGGGAGCCCGATGCTGAACTGGATCCCAAGACCCTGGGATCGTGACCTGAGCCAAAGGCAGACACTCAAGGACTGAACCACCCAGGAACTCCTACCCTGTGTATTTTTAAATTATATTAGGAGTGCTATATAATTTTTCTATAAAATTAGGTAGTTTCTATTTGAGACTATTCATTTAGAACATATTTATATTCCATTTTTTTCTTATTTTTATTTTTCTCTTCAATGATACTCTTGAAACAGTTTTTTTATAGGTGGAACTGAAGTATTTAAGAATGTCTCCATTGCCACAGTATTAAACAAAGGAGACCCCCCTCCAGCATGTGTGAGAAGACGCGTGTGCGTCAATACGCGCGCGCGCGCGCATACACACAGACAGGCTGTGTTTGTCTTCACACTAGCAAGAAATTTTTGCCTCAGTTTCTCAATACCCACTCCCCTTCAATCTGTCTTTTTCCAGAGACACTCAGCTGAAATCATGCTCTTAATTCTAGCAGTGATCCTCTAACTGCTAAAAGTGTAGCTGTTTCTTAGGCCTCATTCTCTGTAACCCCTCTGTACCCTTGCATTTCACACACTGCTTATCTCACCCCTACTGTGGGTTCGGCAGTGCCCTTTGACAGATGACTTATTGTTTTCCCAGGGTCATGGCACTGGATCTCTCCCATTTTTCTGATGCCATCTCTTTCTGCCCAAACCCATGGATTAGCAAAAAATGTCATGGGTTCAAAGAGTAACACCCCCTTTTTGCTAACTAGCTGTGAGTGAATTTATTTTTATTTATTTTTAAGATGTTATTTATTCATTTGAGAGAGGGAGTACAAGCAAGGGGAGAGGCAGAGGCAGATTCCCCACTGAGCTGGGAGCCTAACGTGGGGCTTGATCCCAGGACCTAGAGATCATGACCTGACCTGAAGGTAGCTGCATAACTGACTGAGCCACCCCTGGCACTCCTAGCTGAGTGATTTTAAATAATTTATTCAGAGCTCATATCTGATAAATGGAAAAAAATCAAGAAATAGCTACTTAGTGTGTGTTTTTTTTTTTTTTTTTAAGTAATCTCTACACCCAGCGTGATGTTTGAACTCATGACCCTGAGATCAAGAGTCACGCGCTATACTGACTGAGCCAGCCAGGCACCCCATAGTGTGATTCCTTTTTAAACGATCAGAATGTATTTGGCATAAGTGAGAAAGGGAGGAGAGAGAAAGAAGGACACCATCTCCATAGGGACTAGCAAAGCTCCTGTTTGATAGTTGACTACCTTCCCTCTCCTCCACCCTGCGGGTCTGCTGTCTCCTTGGCGCTGTACCTGCCTGAGCTATCCATTTTCAATATGCTTCTTTAACCTGACATTCTAGATGACTCACAGTCTGGCTCCAGAATGCTTTTTCTGGTTTATCATTTACTTATCCCTTCAACAAACTTGTTTCTGTACATACTCTCCTAATATTCTTCATCCTTAAAGAATCTTCCATATTTTTGTTCTCCCTGAGTTGGATTTCCTACCCCTGTCCTTGAGGTGATTGAACAGCCCAGGAGCTCATTCTCTTCCACCAACTTTCATGTCTCTTCATGTGGGAGAATGGAAAATACTAGACACTTTTCCCACAGCTTGAACTCTAGGGGTGGGGTTCCCCACATCTGTTTCTCAGGGTACTATCCCTGTAATCCAGTTATGTCTTGCTGGTATAGCCGACCCAGCAGGTCTTGCTTTCTCAGGAATTTCTGTGGCAGAAGTGAGAATCAGTCTCTGTGCTCAGGTCCACCCAACCTCCAGGAGATGCATGCTTGGAAACATTTCTTCTTGTTGGTAGAGGGGAGATGAAATGGATGAGGTGCCATACTTCTGAACTTCCTGGAACCTGTCCCTAAAATTTACCCCACTCTTTTGGTTACAGCCCTGGAGTGGGCCTGTGGACATCCAACCAAAGCATGAGCAGCCAGTCACCCTGCCTGCAGGCACTCCTGATGTTCTGAGTGCTGATTTTGAAATCTCATTATTTTGGGGAGGAGAAAGCACTCTCACTGTCAACGCTGAGCTCCCCACAAAGCTGATCGCTGTTCCTCTTGTAGCCTCTTCTTGTGGCCAGTGAGGAAGGGGTTGTTAGTGCAAGGCAGGCACTGGTAGCAAGAACTGCTGTGGCATTTTTCAGTCTGCATTGCGGGTCTGTGGTTGTTCTCACAAGTTGCTGGCTTGCTCGCTGCAGCCTGTCTCTAACATCTGGCATATTTTACATTTTTTTGTTCTCAGGTTCAGATTATAGACATAATTCCAAGAATAAGAAAATCCCACTTGGAACTCCAATATGGTTAAAGCTGTAAAAACTTTAATTGAAAGATAGTTGATATGAATCACTTAACATCATGCAGGCACATTGCAAGTTATTAAATATTTTCTGCTATTGTTATGTTGTTATTTGTATGATTACTTGTATAATTGCTTATAGTAATTTCACCATTTCTTTATGTAACTGACTCTTTCTCATCATGTAACATCATGAAATTTATATTTCATTATATAAATTCTCTATAAAATGATATTTTCTGAAATGCTACACAAAACAATTTAGCTTAATCCTGCAGCTGCCTAAAAAAAAGAAGCACATGGAAAACCATGGTGAACATATGTGTCCCCATACATTTATCTGCAATTAAGCAGAATGAAACCTGTCTAGTTTAGCCAAGTTTGCAAATTGCATACTCACCTAATTTGAAGTATTTTGGGGATCCAGTGAAACTCCCTTTAAGTTAGAAGAATAGGTATGACCATAAAGAACAGATTTCATTATAAATAACAAACTAACACTTAGCTTTCTTTTTTCTTAAAGATTTTATTTATTTATTTATAAGAGATAGAAAAGGAGGAGTGGGGAGGAACAGAAGGCAGACTTGCTGCTGAGCAGGGAGACTTATGTGAGGCTCAGGATCCCAGGACACAGAGATAGTGACCTGAGCCGAAAGCAGACACTTAACAGACTGAGCCATCTAGCCCCTAGCACTTAGCTTTTTTAAGACCTAGCTCTTTATTAGTTAAGACATTGTCCTTTGTAGTGATTACTCTAAGTGAAATGGTGGGGAGAGGGCCAGTTAGCGCCAATATTTCTTTCTAAGATGGTGTGTTACATGTTTGCATTAGCAACACAGTAGCCAGTGGGTATCTTGTCATTTGCAAACTTTTAATTAAAGCTAACAACTTAACCCCAAGATTTATAAATTGTTTTTTAATTAGTAGCCTAAATATTCCCTTAGTTTGTAGCTTGAAACTACATTAATGATACATGGGGGTGTGGTATAGAAGAGGCTGGACTTAATATGGGAAAAAATGAAATACTTTAGTTTTGTATACAACCGGTCCCCAAACCTTTTTATTTTTGCATGTAGTGATGTTAAAATAACATTGTTGCAGATACTGTGTGTATACAAGGCAAAAGGTGTATGGGTTGGGTAGACAGAAAGAATCTGAATTCTCCAAATCCTAGCAGTTTCAGAAGGTAGAGGTCCTGAGAGACCAGGACAACTTGCTTTGTTGAATCCAGTGGGTGTGGCATTTATTCCCAGGGAGGACCCTTAGGCAAGCTGGATGTCTTCAGAGAACAATGCATATAGGATATTCAGTATACAGGAATCTGCTGAGATTTAGAAATAATAGAGTTTAATGTGCTGTACAATTTTGTCTTTTTTGATGCACGAGTCATCTAGAAATTTGCAGATCTGTTGGCTAAAAGGATGCATGTATTTTTCCTTCCACCTGTCTTAGAACACAATTTTATAAGTATTTTTGCAGGAGGCAGTTTTTGCGAAAGGAGAACATTCGTCTTCAATTTTATTGCTAAAATTTTATGAGACAGGGACAACTGTAGGGTTTTGTGATAAGAAGCCACATTAACTCCATTAAGATTATGGCCTTCATTTTTTTAAATTTGGTGTTTTTTTTTTTTTTTTTTTTTTTTTCCCCTCCTCTCACATAACATTTGTACAGTTTATCCCTGGAAAACAACAGAAATGGAAAGAGTCATGAAGAAAATTTCCTTCTTCTTTCTGAACAAACCATTAAATTTCATCCTGCATTGAATGTTGACCTAACACTTAAAATATTTGAAGTGAAACATAATCAGCCTTGGAGTTGTGGGTTCTTGTTCGGGTGTGTTTAATGATTTGCTCAAATGTTGACAGTTTTCTAAAGGGAGGAAGGCGGAATACTTCAATTTAAAACATCAGATTTTCAATTAGGCCTTCACTATAAAAATATGGACAAAAATAACATATTCTATTACAGTAAAACACTGCAAATGTTAGTAGTTTTAAATATAAAGTGTGATTCATTTAGGAAGAAAAAAAGCAATATTAAATGCCCAAATGATTGTGCAGTAATAATTAGGGTGAAATAATCGTTCAGTTCTTTAGTTAACGTACTTTATTTTAATGGAACACTTTGAATTAATAAACATATCCATACTTTTTGTCTGTGTGACAGTAATAACCACAGTGTATCTTATCAGATAATTAACTTCCACAAACATAATAACAAGTCTCTGGAGCAGCAATGACACTGTTATAATAAAATATTTCTTTGGATGTTAAAATCTTAACAGGAGAGCAACTACTTAAATTTAAGTAGCTTCCTTCTTACAAAGGGACTGTCACTTTTGTTACAATGTGTAATGTAGACAGACATTTCCGTGAAGAGAAATAAAAGGAGGGAGGAAGAATACAAAAACAGACAATAGGAAAAGCATGCAAATGGGTTTAGAAATAAGCCCGTGCAGCCCTCTTGGAAGGTAACATCAGAACTCTGTATTAGATTGTTAGAATGAACATCTAATAATATATGTATTGCTCTTTAATTGGGGTAAGTTACTCAGCAGTTCACCTTTTCTTTCTAATTCAGGTCATCTGTTTTCCTTCAGTAGCTCTCAGAGGATCAGTTCATGAAAAACAAAAGCTATCTTTCACTTGTCTTTTCTCTTTTGAAGTAGTTTTATTAAAAGCAAACTCCAGATTATACAGTTCCAATTCGACATCTTATAACTAACTCACCAATGAAATGCAGCCAGATCTGGGGAAAAGAAGGGCAGCCCAAAGTAGCTGTCAGAACACGGGGAGAGGATTCAACTTTGCTTTGTTTTGGTGGCGACATAATAGCTAGATAGCTTGGTATTTGTTTTGTTCTCGATTGGAGTATGAGACATTCCAAACAAACAGACAAAAAAATCTACTTCCTTCAGTTTAAAATTGCTTGAGAAATAACTGGCCCTGGCGGGGGTGTGTGTGTGTGGGGGGGGGGAGTGGAATAAAAAGAAGGAAAGAAAAATGCAAACTCAGTTTTTTTGAGGGTAAACAAACAATACATCTATCTATCATCTATCTATTTCTGCTTTACTTATACTGCTGTAATCTGATAAAATTTAGGCCCATTCTGATAGATTTTAGTGTTCTGCTAAGAAAGCATGGAGTATTTTGTATTCTACCTAATCATTCAATTGTGTGCAGTTGGTGAAAATTTCCCAGACTGTACCTATTGAATTATGCCTTCAGTGTTCCATGATTGTTAGAAGTTATGCAGTTAATTTCCCCCTCATTAAGTTGAAATGCACCTTTTAATAATATATCCATGGGGTATAAGAGATTTAATTTAAAATTAGGTGAAAACCTGTGAAAAAATATAAATGCTTTATATTTATATACAAATGAGTGGAGAAATACTTCAAAGCAGCTCTGACCATACAAGAATCGTGCACTGTGAGATACATACAACACGAGTCATGATTTTATTTCAGTAAATATGCATTTAGGAGGATTATATACAGTTAACACCAGAGCTTTCCTGAGGTATATGACCTGGTGCTTTTTGCCCACCAGGAACATTCAGATTTACTAGCAGTTATGGCTTTCATGCTGAGTGGCCAGTCCTGTATATCTGAGGGGCAAGTACTGTAGAGAGGTGTGTTTTCCCCCTGCCTCTGGGTGAGCTCTTGGAGGTCACAGACAATACCTGTCTCATATTTGCTCATAGTGCTTAACATAGCACTTGCCTTCAAATAAGAAAAGCTGGGCAACATTTATGCAACTGTATCTCTACCAGAAAATACTTTTTTCAGTGAGAACATCTTGAAATTTGATAATTGACAATATTGTTCAGAAGAATTGATAGATGCACATTATGATAACTAATAATAGGAAGGCATGTATTGTGTGGACATTTTTTTAGGATTATTAAGTCAGAAACTTCAGATGTGGATAGGAATCTCAAATAGATTTATTTGATAATGGTTAAAAATAATTTAATTTTTCTGTTTCTAGAGAAAGTTTGGAACGGGTTGAAAAGCAGACTGGTTTTGTGAATGTTCTTACGTTTAGTCTACAAATAGAATACAAATTTAAGATTCTTGCCATATAAAAGAGATAATGAAGATACTGGAGAAAATATCATTTGCCCATGGTATCTGGAAATAGTTGTAAGCAGTGTAAAAAATTAGAGTGATTCTCATGGAAAGAAGGTACATGAATCTTGGGACAATGCAGGGACAACTGGGTGGCTCAGTTGGTTGAGTGTCTGACTCTTGATTTCAGCTCAGGTCATGATCTCAGGGTCCCGAGATAGAACCTTGTTTTGGATTCCCTCTTCCCTCTTCCTCTGCCTCTCCCTGCTTATATTCTCTCTCTATATAGCTCTCTCTAAAAAAAGAAAGAAAGAAAGAAAGATCATAGGGCAATGCAGTAATTTTAAAATTCTTACACCCTAAATATTTATTATTATTTTTTACACTTTGAGGATTTAATTGGTGATATTCATAATGTGTTTAATTAATATGTTTTATTTCATTTAAGCAAATATACTACCATCATAAAATCTCTATTATAGCTGCACGTTCACAATTACAAGTAGAACAGAATTCCCTGTTAATGACACTCAGTGATAATTCTATTTTTTTCTAGTTTGCAGAAAAAGAATTACATGAATTTAGAATTAATTTATATATATATATAAGTTCTAAATTCATGTAATTTATATGTATGTATATATATATATACATATATATGTACATATATATAATTTTGTTAATATTGATCTTTGCCCTGTGAGTCTTTAAAAATCAATACAAAAACAAAACAAAAAAACACAAACTTTTGACAACCAGAGCTAACATCAAAATTAAGCCTTGCTATTGGGAATGAAGGAGCAGAAGGTGGAAACCTAAAGAGGGTTGAGGATAGAGGACAGAGGAAAGCAAGAAAATGAAAATTTTCTGTTTTTCCCATAGTAGGTCAGAGCCCTGAAGAGTTGTCTACAATTGTAGATAGCAATTGTGGAGTACAGAAACTAGAGTTGTGTCATCTTCTTCTTGTCACAGCCAGACCATGCCGTGGGCATACAAACTACAGAGAAGCTGCGTCAGAAAGGATTGGAAAGGCTGGTGCCTGGATGGGGTTTAGGAAGCTATAGTATAGCTGGGGCGTGTCCCAGCCTCCAGATGATATAGAATCATTGGGACCCCACACTGAGGCTCTCCCACTCATTATTTCCTCTCGCCTATTTCCCTCTAGGCTCAGGCTACAAATGGTCTCCTGTGTAGTTCAGTTCCAGGTCTTGTGATCACAACGCTGGTGTTCTTCCACAGGGCTTCTCTAGTCTCCTCAATCTTAGAGTTTGACTCTGTTATTTTATTTTTAGCAGAGTAGTAGACCCCTTTCCCACATCCAAATAATAAGTAGAGCACTGATTTCTGTTTTCCTCTTGGATTGAGTTTTCAACTTCATCAGTGCAGTTGATATACATTTACATAATTGTGAGTTATTCTATTATTTGTATAAAATACATATAATCCTCATAAATTATGATTCTACCTTAATTGACTGATATTGGACTGAGTTCATAACTAATCGTCACATATTCAGTTTAACATACAAAATGCTGTGACATTTTAGAATTAACTAGGGTACATCGTTCATTGTTACTTTTCTCAAACTGCATAAGTCATACATACTTTTTAAGTGCTTGTGGTTGTAGAGGCAAAACATAAACACAAATAACTGTGAGAGTATGAATAAGATTTCTGTAGTGCTTTTCTCAACATATGGCAGAGTAATAATAGGATATAATTACTACTGGTATTGGCATTTTTGGTTCTCTGTTTTTGTCTTATTTTTTTATATCATATTTACAATATTTCAAAGTTAGAGACAAAGAGTAAGTTGGGTAAAATTACTGTCATTCTTATCTTTTTTTTCTTAATTGAACATGTGCTAGTATAGTTTCTCTTGCTTTTGTTAAACTTTTAAATGATTTTTTATTTGTTTGTAAACATTCTGTATCCTAACACTTCTATTGTTCCTAAACTTTAAATTTTCTCTGAAGTATAGAAAGTTATGTTCCAGTAATTCAATAAATTGGAAATGATACAGCCTTTATTTTAGGTGTGGAAATCCCTATAATATAAAAAGATCTCCTATTGTATGGGTAATGAGAAATATGAGACTGATTTTGAATATCTGTGTCCCTTTCAATGTAATTTAGAGCAGTGAATCAAATTCTTGGACTGAACTGAGAACTAACCATGATAAAAAATTTTTTTCCTTTAGAAATTTCTCTAAGGACTGTACTGCAGTGTGATTCTCCTTAGTATCCTCAGTTGCTGTATCACTAGTGTGATGTTGTGACTCATAATAAGAAAATATTTGGTCTTTGTCCCTTTTTCTGAAACAGAGAAACTGAACTCTTAGAATTTCGGTGTCTTTTGTATGTTAACAACGCAAGTTTTGGACCCCACCTAAAGACAGAGTTGGGTGATTGGAGAGCTAACCACATGATTAGAGGCTTAGAAGTTTCAGTCCCACCTCTTTGACTTCCTGGAGGGGAGAAAGGCTGGGGGTTAAATCAGTTGACAATGACAGTGACCAGTGATTTAATCACTCATGCTTCTGTGATGAAGCCTCCATAAAATCCCAAAGGGATAGGATTCAGAAAGCTTCCAGGTTGCTGAATCCATAGAGGTCCTGGGACAGTAGTGAGCTCAGTGAGAGCATGGGTATTCTGTGCCCTTTTGCCATACCCTGTACTCTCTGTCTCTTCCATCTGGCTGTTCATGAGCTATATATCCTTTTATAATGTTGCTGTTATTGTTGCTGTTGGTACCCTGTAATCTAATGAGTAAGTGGGTCTCCTGAGTTCTGTGAATTGCTTTTGCAAATTAATCCAGCTCACGGAGGAGTCTTGGGAACCTCATGTTTATAGCCTGTTGATCAGAGCACAGGTGACAAGCTGGGCTTAGGTCTGGCATTTGAATTGGAGTGTGAGGGAGCAGTCTTGTGATACCGAGCCCTTAACCTGTAGAATCTAACACTGTCGGGTGCCTAGGTGGCTCAGTGGGTTATAGCCTCTGCCTTCAACTCAGGTCATGATCCCAGGGTCCTGGGATCGAGCCCCGACATCGGGCTCTCTGCTCAGCAGCAAGCCTGCTTCTCCCCTCTTACTCTGCGTGCCTCTCTGCCTACTTGTGATCTCTCTCTGTCAAATAAATAAATAAAATCTTAAAAAAAAAAAGAAAAAGAAAAAGAATCTGACACTGTCCCTGGGTAGATGTGTCAGGATCGAGTTGAAGTTTTCAGTGTCTTGCTGGTGTTCCAAGAATTGCTTGGTGGTGTGTGGGACAGCCCTGTTCCTCGCACATTGGAATCAAGTCCAGGAACCCAAAATAGCTAGGTAGTTCTTTATATACAGAGTGTTTTTGTCTTTTCAGCTTGGAAGGGCCTGGTTTAGTATAAAAATCAGAGAATTCATAGAATTTGAACTTGAGACTACTCTACAATTACAAATGTGGGGTACTTTAAGAATAAGCTTGAGACCTCATCTGTAAAAAGGAAATAATGTAACATTATTCATAGCCAGAGTGAGTGCATGTGTTCATGTATATCAGTTAATTGATAATATGGTGGTGACCTTAAAGATACTACATGAAGTTTAGTTTTCCAAGTCATATTGCTCACTGCAGCTACTGTCCAGGACAACTGTGAGAGTTGGGGAAGATCCTCTATGATGATGCAAAGAATTAGATTTAAGAAGGTGATGAATAAGTTGGAAGCCAAGAGTACTTACATATAAAACCCTACCCCTTTTGGGTTTTTTTAACTGATGATCCTGACACAACGTAGGGCTTAGCAGGACCAAATACAGGGTGTGTGAGGTCATTGCTGAAGAAGGAACAAGCCCAGTTAAGTTTATGGTCTCAGAGATGGAATTGTGGCTGATAGCCAAGGTTAAAACCAGAAGTTCCCTGAGAGCCTGGAAGCCAGCTGGGAGAGAATGTCAGAGATGTTGCTGAAAATTAGAGCCAGGGATCAGTGACCAAGAAAGCCGACTTGTAACAGGGGACAAGAATGTGAGAAACAGCTTTTTATGGAGTTGCTCTAATTCTGATGGGTGTTATCTTTTTTAATGTATCTTTTTTAATGTATCAGCCTTTTGCCTTTTGTCACCAGTGTTCTTTCTCCTCAAGAACACTGCTTTGAACTGAGCCATAGACTGTCAAAAACCAGAGGAGTGAATAGTTGTCATTAAATATGTGATAAAAAACTGAAAAGTAGACATAGACCTGTATTATTGTAATGAAAGTCCAAACTGATGATCTTAAACTATGAGGAAGCTTTTCCTGTCTAAAGAAGAGCATGCTAAATATTATATTTTTCAAATATTTCAGTAAAATATTGTTAATATGTTTGGAAATGGAGATGGATGTGCTTGCATTTTTCAGAAAATAATTTCTGAAGAACAAATACTCCATTCATTGAGAAATGAATACATGGGGGACATGGGATGTCTTCACCAATTTAGATGACATAACTATTTTGGACATATTTTTTTCTTACACTAGGTAGTGTATTAGATCATCCTTCTCTCTGGTCTCTCTCTATATCTATTTTTCTCTGGTGAATGCTTCTTTTGCCCTGCTATCAGAATATTCTTTCTAAAACTCAAATGTGATAATTGCAGAGAAATAATTTTAATAATCTCAGAGAAGACCAGTATTCAATATGTCATATACTAACTTAGGTAGAAATTTTCAAATTTGAAATTCTTCTTTGCTCTTAGTCAACTCTGCTTAAAATGAAATGATTGTGAACAGCCCTATATTTGCTTGATGGGTTCCTTCCCCCACTGCTTACTTTAAGCAATTTCTCTATGTATTCTTTTTGGTCCAAGACCCCATGGATAGGAATGTTTGATGTTTAAAATTTAAGTAACTTCCTTCTTCCAAGCATGGTGGAGAATATGTTGGAAGTGATAGAAGTCTTGAGAAGCATATCCCTTGAAGAAGAGTATTAGAAACCTTTCCTCTTGACTGGATTTTGTTTAGTGTTACTATTTTAAAATGCTGATTATAGTGTTAATAGCAAAAGGATGGACTTTACAAAAGTCTTGATGGGATATTGTAATATTTTGGCTCTAAAATATATGTGGGAGTTTTCCTGTCTTAAATCAGTTTTGATTTGGAACATATCATGACTTCTCTGGCATGGTAGCCACCACTTGGCCAACATAATAGACTAAGATTCTTCCCGGCAAAATGTCTCATCATTCTCTGGAAGAAAATCATTTTTTGAGTCTCTCTAGAACCTCAGAGGGCCATGAATACCAAAAATGGGAGTTAGAGTTATTACTGTCCTGTCCCTCCTTATTCAAAAGTAATCTGCTTCAAAGGATGGTACAATTTCCTTTATCTCTGCCTTTCTTGACCTCCCTCTGCTTATTCTCTCTTAAGAGCTTTACTGTTTGCAGCAGCCCTACATCTACAATCAGAGCGATTGGCTTTCTTAGTAACTTATATTTAAAGGATTGAAGAAGAATATCTGATCAATTACTTTGAATAAGATGGCTATTTTCTGGACAAAAAAGCAATTACTTGGAAATGACTGGATCATGTCGTATCTAATTACATCCCTTGCAGACTTTGTGGGCAGGTGAACAATGAGAGTGCAGCTCTCCATTGTCCTTCTTAGCCCTTCTTCCATTATTGCTTATTATGTCATGCTCCAACCATTCAGGTGGACTATGTCATTTCCCTTAAAAATCATGCACTTCGACTCTTCATTGCCTTTCCTTTCAATGAAATTGCCCTCCCATTTTACCCTATTCCCCTTTTGTCCCATTTATATCTTCTTAAACCTAACTTATTAATTACATCAAGTGTAACAATTTAGATTTCAACAAAGAGAGATGTACAAAAATATATATAAAGTATAGGAGATTACAGGAGTGAAAACACAGTGTGTTGAAATTGAATATTTCTTGGAATTCATCAGATAGTATTAAAGCTCCTTTGCAGATTAATTTATTTATTGTTTGTCATGCTGAATTAGTTTTAGAACTATAGACACTATTGTGTATTTTTACTTATGGGGATCTAGGTTAAAGAGATGCCATTTTGGTTCAAGAAAAATCTTTTCTTGATTTTTTTTTTTAAGTTGTCATCAGTTATTTCTTCAAAAAAACAAGTCACTGATTATTCTCATTATGGCAACATTTCTCAAGTGGAAATTTGTGGAATGGTGGATATTAATAAATTAATACTTAGATGATTTGTTGTGATAGGACAGTCTCATGAAGGCAAATAAAGTTGGAGCCTACTATGTGTGACTCATTTGTGAAGGTACAAGGGAAGCCCAGTTGTGAATACTACTGGGAATCTCACAAGGTTTCACATGGCTTAGCCTTGCTAGACTGGCAGACATATTGTTGGCATTTATTAAAGAGCCTTTATTTCTCCAGAGGCAATTGAGAGACTCCAAACCTGGGCATTGATCTCTTCTTTTTATGTGAACCATCTTGCCTTTGTTAGATTTAAATGTATTTAAAAAATGTGCCCTTTGCATTATGGATTAATCAAAGGAGATGTAGGAGACTGACAAACAGACTCAACATATTATTTTAGTAGAATGCAATTCTTTTCTAGACTCACTCAGTATTTCAGGTTGGATTTACTTTGTCCTTAGGTCAGTACAGTCACAGGATCAGAGATCTCATTCCTGAGATTTGTCTTCCTTCATAAAGTTGGTCAAATCTCTTGTACAATAGTAAGGTAAACTTTTAGTTTTTGGATGCAAACTAATTGTGGTGATGACTCTCTGGTCATTTCAAAGAATAAAGTAGGATTTAATCGATGGACATTTTATTTATAGTTTCAGCTTTCTCCCATTTCATATGACTATAGGTGAAGGTTGAGTGTACATGAAGTCCTGTGTTTTATTCGTGGGCATAGTAGTGGCTTAATAAATGTAACTTCCCTATTTCCTTTTTCCTTCCCTCTCCTTTTTTTATGATTAATTATTAAAAGTTTAATGTATGTATTGGCACAGTAATTTTTTAAAATATTTATTTATTTGAGAGAGAGAGAGAGCATGAGAGGGGAGAAGGTCAGAGGGAAAAGCAGACTCCCCACTGAGCTAGGAGCCCAATGAGGGACTCGATCCTGGGACTCCAGGATCATGACCTGAGCCAAAGGCAGTTGCTTAACCACCTGAGCCACCCAGGCACCCTGGTATAGTAATTTTGATAACTCCTAGGTGGAGTTCTTTTGTATGGCAATCCCAGGCATCTTGAACACATCTCCAGAACCAAATACGAATTACAAGAACTGAATGCTTAAAATAGCGAAATTCAAAAGTATACAAATAACCTGGAAGAATTTTTTCCAGCTCTCTCAAACAATTTTAAATCACCAAAACAATGGAACTTGAGATTTAAAAATAATTAGACAGCAAAATATGCATAATTTGCAGTATGCCTAGGGCAAAAGAGAATACATTTTTGTAAAAGCCCTAGAACCAGTTTTAAAGAAAAAAAGTAGAGTATATAAGAAGAGTGGTAAAAACCAGTATAATGTGGTTACAGATAGTAATTTTTAAAAAAGCTAAATTAAAATCTCTGCAGGATTAAATAAGACCTGGAGTTTTGACAGAAAGCTTTTAAGGATTCAGAATCATTTGCATCTGAAAAATATCTGGCCACATCAGTGTACCTCCTCATGAATTTCACTGGCTTTGAGGTTCATTTTGCTACATATTTATAAAATAAGCGTAGTTCCTGGTGTCCAGTGGTGGGCTGAGAGTTGAGCAAAGGGCCATTGGACCCAAAGTCTTTGAGCAGTAGGTAAACCCTCGTCCAGATAGAGCTCAGCCCTCACACCTGTCCTGACCAGCAACCATAATAATATCCCCAGATATTCCCTGAAAATCACACCAGCCTTATGGTTGACCATCTTTTTTACTTTTCTTTAATTATTCTATTGTAAAATGTAGCTAATACAATACAGAATTGTCTCATCTTGGTTTTGTCTTTTCTCTCTTATTTCAGTTGCCTCTTAAAATTGCTAAAGGATGAGAATAAATGCAAGTCTTCCTAAAGATGAAGGAAGCAAATGGCCTGCCGAGAAAATAATCAGTTCAGGAATAATTAGAGCTGACACTATGTAAAAATTGGCAATAAAACTGGATTTTGGAGCATAGTTAGCATTTTAGTTAATTATGTGGATACACTGCAATTTTATTTTTTTCTTTTGGTCATTTTGATGTCAGTTCTATAACGGCAAGAAAGGACTTGGACATTCAAAGCTCCTTGAAGATATATTCTCCAGTGGCAGCATTAGAGACCACCTCAATCTTTGTTACTAGGGCTGTGTTTCCATCCAGATGAAAGAAAGGTGAATTTCTGACTGGTCATCACTTCTCCTCTTCGCATGTGCTTTTATCCCAGTGCTAAAGAAAATTGCAAAAGTAATTTCAGGGCCAAATTCACATCATTTTATGGAACTTGGAAAATATATATGAGAGAATCTAGACCACATAGAAAATGTTGACATCATTTTTTTTTTTTAATAGACCTGTATTGGCTACTGATACTAACAGAAAAATGTCTTTCATGGTAGTGCTTATTAAGAACTACTCATGGAGGCTCTTGGTTCATTGTTGCTGGGAAAAATCATCTTAATGGGAAAGGTCAGAGCAATTTAAGCAATTTAATAAGACACAATATGAGTGCTATTGGGAAAACCAATATAGTTCTCATAGAGCACCTGAGGATTTACCAAATATTGGACATTTATTACAACTAATAATAAGGATTAAAATAACCCTAAATTAGATTCCTTTATGTATTTAAACTTCCGTAATAGTAGAATAAGAAAAACATCAGTCCTTACAGAGATTTAATTTCTACAACCTCTACTATTACACATATTATTTATATGTGTCACTTACGTGGTAATTAGGTGATGTGCCAGGGTCCAAAATAATTAATTAAAAAGACAAATAATATTTTGCTGCTAAGCATTTGGCCAAGGGGAAATGAATCTGTTAAATTTAGAAAGACTCTGAGAATTTATATAAAGTTATGAAAGGGTGTCAAACACTATTATAAGAAATAATTTGAAGTAGAATCTATAAATTGATATGATCATGGAAATAAATCACTTCACTGTAATAGACCATGAATAAGAAACTACTCTTTGCATTTTTTTAAATCCCATTTACTAATTTCTACTGGGTATGTAAAGCTTGGTAGTAAGTGTGTCCTTGCTTCTGTAGTATATAGTTTTGGAGGAGAGAGGAGATAAGAGCACAGAATTTGATATTATGTAAATCATTTTCAAGACCAAGATCAAGGGTGTTCTGGAGTCTGGATGCCCTATGCTTTTATAGGTTGGTGGACGCTCTTGCAAAAAAAAGAATTTAAAATTACAAATACACTATTAGACCCAACTAAAATAAACCATATTTTGTAATTATTTTTTATATTTTATTTTTTAATTTTTATTTTTATAATTCATAAATTGGGGGGAATTGACAATCACCATAAAACTCTAGAAATATATACAACATATTAGCTCCTTGTCATACCTCTAATTTTTTTCAATTATAATTTTTATGCAGCAATTTTGTAGTATTTTCCATATAGAAAATAGAAAAATAGTTCAAAAATAGAAAAATTTCTCCCTTATAGCCATATTGATGGAAGTTTATTTCTCTATTGACAGTTTGTCAGTTTTATGACTTTTTACTGGTAATGTGATAATTTCTGTGATATCTAGCTATAAGAGGCTAGGCATCCCGGGTTCTTGCACAATGACAGGTCATAATATTCCTTGAATTTATGTTAAGCACCACCCAGTTTGTCACTGAGGTCCTCGTGGAAGAAGCTGGATGAGTTGGTAAAGTGAGCAATAGAAGTAGAGCTAGAAATCACTCCTAAATCAGATCAACAGTAGTAATTGAACTATAAACCACATTAATGTATTCTACTAAATCCAGACTAAATATATCCTGATTTAACTTCCCTAACTGGCTCCCTAAAACTGCCTGTAGCCCTTAACACTACTCTGCAGAAAGGAAAATAGGAATAATGTTGAGTGACCGGGAGTGAAATCTCTTACCATTGCAAATTTTGCAAAGCATTTGACCATGCCAGTGTGGGGTGGTGACACATGGTGCATATGCATTTGAAGGGCCCTGAAGCTAGAGTTTCTTGAAGGTCAAGACAATTCTGCTTTTAGTCCTGAGAGAAGGTGTACAAAGTTCTTAGAAACCATATTTGATAGGCATCAGAAAAGACCTCATCCAGGAAAAGGAATTTGGGATGGTCTTGAAGAGGAATAAGCTTTTAAGACCAGGTATTTGGTGAAATTATTTCAGAAGAATGGAATTATCTTTTTTTTTTTTTTTAAGATTTTATTTATTTATTTGACAGAAAGAGAGAGAGTGCACGCATGCAGTGGGAATGGCAGACAGAGGGAGAGGGAGAAGTAGTCTTCCTGCAGAGCAGGGACTCCAGTATGGGGCTGGGATCATGACCTGAGCCAAAGGCAGACCCTTAGCCGACTGAGCCAGGTGCCCCAAGAGTAATGGAATAGTCTTAACAAATACACTAACTATCTAAAATCATAGTCCGCTTAAAGATATTTGTTGGGTATAATAGCGACATGGATTACCAGCCCTTACTTTGACATTCCAATTCAGATCTGGACTGGAACACAGAGTATGGATTTTTAACAAGCAACAAAAGGTGAGGATGTTGTAGGTGGCACTACATAGTTTTTTCCAAATAAAATGTGATGAAATTATATTTTTAGAAAAGTCTATACTCTGACATGTTTGTGAGTAGTGAAAATTGAGGTCATGTCAGATAAATCAGAGACCTAACATACAGGGTCTTATCTGCTACATTTAATTAATTCTCTCAGCAGAGCTTCCTGCCATGTATAAAGTAGGCAATCGTAGTGAACCATTGTAGATTCTTGAGCAGGATTGTAGCCTAATTGCAACTGCCTTTTCATTGAACAGCACTTTCCCTTAAATGGATTTGGTGAGTTTGGGAAGATCATGAGTAAGGAGTCTATTTCAATAAATCTGGTCAAGAGATAAATAAGTCCTGTCAAAGATGTGGTAATATAAAAGTGATGGGTGGGAGAGATACTGAAAAAGAAAAAAAAAATCGTAAGAGTATCATGCAGTGTAAGAATCCCATGTTCTTGCGAGCAAAAGAAATGTGCAAGTTGTGGAAAAATTCATATATATGGCATTTCCAGGGTCATTTGGTAGTGGCCAAAATATATCTGCTCATTCATAAGTGACTTTTTCAAAGCTTCTTAATCCCCTTTGTGTCTTAATGTGTGCACTTTCATATTTATATTATCATTGCTTAAAATTTTAAGATTAGAAGTTCAGTACCTGAAGTAGATAAAACAAAGGACACTATTTCTGGAAAATGCTCTTTATACTTTGAGGTGGGGGTGAATGGTCACTGTATACTAAGAAACAAATTGTATTATTGAATCCTTTACAATTGCAACCTTAAATTCTAGCTAAAAAAGGCACATTAGCCTTTCTGCCATTAAAGTATATATTCTATTCACAATTATAAAATACATTTTCCCAGAGAGACAGGACAGGAAAACAGAGATTGCTTTTGTGGATTATTTTAGTCCTTTAGGAAAAATGGGATGTGTGAAATTATCTTATCTATAAAATATTCCATGTATTTTTGGAGAGCAGAGAATTGAGTACTTTCTAAGCTAGTCTGGATTTATCACTTGGTGATAAATATGTGTTCTTGTCTTTACTTTTTTAAAAAAATTATTAATTATTTATTTTTATCCTCATTGTTTGTGTTGATTATTAATCTAATTCTAATTACATATCCTAGTGATGGTTAGCAGTCTTACATAAATTTGTATTGTCTGTGTGTTAATATATGAAGTTGTTTTGCTTAAAGGCAAGTAAATAATACAGAAACACCACAAAAATCTGCCAAAAAGACTAAGGCACCAGAAGAAGAAAATCTACCATGGAACCAAAGGAAAAAAAGAGAGAGAGAGAGAGAGACTGAGCAAGAGAGTGAGGGAGAGAAAGAGCTAATAATATCACATATTAGGATCCACTTGAGAAGCCAGTACAGACCAGGCAGGTTAATGATCTTGAATAATATTCTCTTCATTGCAGCTAAAATCCAATGAAAGGTTTATATACATAGAGAGACCAATTACCATGTTCATGTATTAAATTTATTTTTACCAGCAGTGTTTGATAGAAGGAATAAAATCTTTGTATATATATTTCTTCCATTGGCTTATATCCATAGAGTATAACAAATAATTCCTCAATAAAAGTATAAATAGGTGCATAATTCTTATTTCTTTATTCCTGCATTGTGGCCTTAACCAAAATATGTCAAATACAAAGGTTATACACAAAGGTTATAGGCTTGAATCTCATGCAATGACTGATAATTCAGTAAACTTCAGTGGAGGTATAATTCTTGGTTAGTTTTAATGTTGGAGGAGTGCCTGCTACAGGTCATCCCTCTTGTTGTCTCACAACCTCACAGGGAAAAGAGAAGAAGAAGAAGCATTTACAAGCAATGTGAAATATAAAATGGAAATACTTAAAAGGAACAGAGAGATATGGAGTAGGAAGTAGTTGAGCAAATAATTGACAAGGCCTAAGCTAGGGTGACCCACCATCCTGGTTTGACAGTGACTGTGGGGATAACAGGGATGTGATAAGCTTTTTTTGGTGCTAAATCTTAGAATGTCCTCCCAGAGGACATTTGTCCGTATTTCCTTTTCACAGTTGAGGTGAGAGGGTGTTACTGGCATCTAGTGAAAGAGGCCAGAGACCCTGCTAAACCTCCTAAAATGCACAAGCCAGTTCCACAAAACAAAGGAATCTGACCCAGAGTATCAGTTGTGAGAGACCCTGGTCAAAAGGGAAGGAGTTATTAGAGAGTGCGAGTGAAGATGTTGACTGTGTACAGAGAGGGGGTAATGGATGGCCCAAGATGGTGAGAGGGATTCAAAAAACAAGCGAAGCAGTTGGTGTGGAACAGGATATACTAAGGGAAGTTTTTAAAAACAGCAGATAGAGGGGCGCCTGGGTGGCTCAGTGGGTTAAAGCCTCTGCCTTCGGTTTGGGTCATGATCCCAGGGTCCTGGGATTGAACCCCTCATCGGGCTCTCTGCTCAGTGGGGAGCCTGCTTCCTTCTCTCTCTCTCCCTGCCTCTCTGCCTACTTGTAGATCTCTGTCTGTCAAATAAAAACAAACAAACAAAAAAACCAAAACAAAGAAACAAAAAAAAAAACCAAACAGCAGATAGAATGTGGCTTCCATCAAGTTATTGCTGGATGGCATTATTTTCCCCATTGAAGTAGGAGCAAGAGCATCAATCTCTTGGAGGTGAGAGGTCTGTGTGGGACAGACTTCTGGAGAGCAGATGATTGATAGATGATGCCCAGTCCCCTTGAGCCTCAGAGCATGAATTTGCAATGGCACTAGCCCATACAGTGTTGCGGTTTTCTCAGGCAAGGCTCAACCCTTCAGCATGGGAAAGGAGAAAGCTGTATTCTAGAACTGATCAAGGACCTTAAGGCAAATGTACAGCGTAGGAGAGACTTCAGGGAACTAGTGGGAGCGGTATCACTGTTAGAACCCTCCACTGGATGGTAGAAGGGGGCAGAGTCCTTATAGTGGACCTTTGCAAAATAATGACCATTTTCCCAAATGCTTTTCATTGAGTTCAGTCTCTTAAGCATAAGTATTTTGACTGCTTTGCTCTGCAGATTCTGAACAGCGGTTTTACCTTTCTCTGTTTATTTTGCCTCAGAAAAACAGTGATAACCACAAGGACATTTATTTAGTGAATTGGAGTAACTGATGCATACTTAAATATTAATTGCAGCCCATCCCTTTAGCTTCCTCTTCTTTTTCCCTCTGAAACACCAGCCCTGAAAAATGATCTATTTCCTGGCATTTTAGAACTACCTCAAAAAGCAGCTTTGACTCTCGCTAGGTTTCCAAAGACTTCAAGTAGTAAAATTTGACAAAAGTGTGCAAAGAGCTTTAAAAGGCCATTCCCTTTGATTAAATTAGTGACTGATTAGATTACATAGTGATTCAGGCAAAAAAATAGCATGTGACACTCAACTTTTAGCATCCCAGAGGTTTTGTCTTTTCATTTGGTACTGAATGAAGGTTTATCCCAGGATAATCTAAAGGCCCTTTTTCTAATTCTGGAAGATTACATTCATCCAGATTCTCACACTTGTGGCCTAGTGTATGTTCACAAGCACTCCTGTTACACGAATCCAAGGGAAGCATTTTCTTCCTTTTCATAACGAATTGGGATCATTAGCCAAAACACTTTAGCGCACTTATCTAAAAATGTGCTTGGGTTATACATTGATATTTTAGAATTGTGCAAAAAGGCTAGTATTATTACATAATTGGAATCATTAATAATACAATATTTTTTGCATGTAAAGGTAAATCCAGCCTTGCAGGAGGTCCTAAAATGGTGTCATTTTATTGTAGTCAGCATAAGATGATGGGCGTAGCCCTGCTGGATGAAAGGGTGGCTAAGGCATGCTTTGGTCTGGCAAGAGGCTTTGAGTATCTGCCAGTGTGTTCTGAGGCTAGCAGGGGGCTGGGCCCATCAGCTGTCAACCACAGCTTCTGTTTTGCTCTGAACAATAGCCATGTTGCCAGGGCAGTAATTATTGGCTGATTTTCCTTCTAAAATAAGTGTCTTAATAATTTGTCACAAAACTAACTTAAATTGCTGTGATATTACTTGCAACAGTTAAATTAGGGGGGAAAAAAAGCAAGCCAGCCATAGCAAGTAATGCTTTAGTTTATTTCTGCATGCAGTCTATATTGGTAAATAGTGTAATTAAAACCTCGTTTGCAGGTTTTTCAAAAAGGTTATTTTTGTATGGGAAAACCCTTTGTTTTCTTACTTAATACCCTGGGCTGTAAATTAGAGAAGGGCTGGGGGGGAGTTAGTTGGCAAGTAAAGGTCCTCACTGTCTCTGCTGTTTTGGAATGCCTCCCATATTCCTGGGGCTCAGATAATGTGTTTCTCTAGAAAAGCATGCATAATCTGCACCGAAATGAGCTGGTACCAGGGTCTGCACTGCCCAGGGATACAAATTAGGAACTTGATATTTGAAAACTGATCCGACTGAAAAGTGTTTCCAGACTATTTGAGTAGTGTTACCTCGTGTCTCTGAGTTCAGGTGTTCCTGAAATTCTTACCAAGAGAGGTGAGATGGGTATTTGTATAGATAAATCTGATGCTGTCAGAGAAAATGGGAACAAAAGGAATGGCCAAAGCATAACAGACTTCAATGGGGGGGGTGGGGAAGGCCCTTCCCCCTCCTCTTGTTGGCTTTCTAAATCTGTATGTGTTTCAGTTCACAGGCGGCAAGAATGAGACATTTCCTCCTCAGATTTCACATGCTGTCATGGAAATGCTGATAGGGCTACTTTACGGAGACATAGCTTTAAAAAAAAAAAAAAGAGCAAGAATTAGATTATAGTATTATACTTTGTTCCATCTAGGGCTCATTTTATTTAAGTTCTTTAAAGGTTTATTTCATCTACAAATGAAGGAATTGTACCCTATCCTCGCTGTGCCAAGATCCAGTTAATGTCAACTTGAGTTTTCTGTGTGGACAGGACCAATCCATGGCCCTGGTTGATCATCTATTATTATCATAGCTTGCTTGTACATGACTTCATAGCCCTGGCGTAAGCCAGTTGTCATGCTTTCCATCGTTTGTACCTCCAAATAGCTCACTGCGTAGAATTTGAGAATGGGTGGGTAACAGGCTACTCTGAGAATGCCGAGATCCATCATTGTTAGCGAGATTAAATTCAAGCGGGACACTCTTCCCAACCTGCGCCGTATGAATGCAGATTCTTTCTCTTGACTCTAAGAAAGAAGTTTATTTTATTTTAGAAAGGATGGATTTAATATGTAAAATGAATGCCATTCTTTTGCTTGCTACATGTGTTCAGTTGGAAGGATACCAGAAAATGAGCATTTTTAACATCCTACGAAATGTTATCCGTCCTAATCATTTCCTAATATTGAATAAGAATATTTGGAATCCTGCTTATTGCTGCCAAATACCTTTTTGGCTGAATTTAAAAAAAAAAAAGTGAATTTAAAAAAAAAATCTCAACTTAGTGGAAAATATCTGGAAGGACATAGACTCACACATAAAATATCCATATGACCAAAGTAATTGTGCCTTTTTAAAAAAAGCTTTGAGTACGTGCAATAGGCTAGGTATTACACAGAATGAAGCTATGACATAAGCCTTGGAAACTTAGAGTATTATGATCTCTAGCAAAGTATTGGTCTAAATGTAAATAATGCTGGCCACTTTTCATATGTATTTTTAAAATCATCATTTCGCTGTAAAATGACATTGTCTAGGAAAGTCTTTTTTTTTCTATTTTGCATTTTATTTTTTTCTATTGTTTATTCATTATTTGTGTATTTATTTCTTAACAAATGGTAATATACCCTCAAATAAAACATGGAGTACCAGGGAAATAGTTTTTTTTTTTTTTTAAGATTTTATTTATTTATTTGACAGATAGAGATCACAAGTAGGCAGAGAGGCAGGCAGAGAGAGAGAGGAGGAAGCAGGCTCCCTGCTGAGCAGAGAGCCTTATGTGGGGCTCAATCCCAGGACCCTGGGACCATGACCCGAGCCGAAGGCAGAGGCTTCAACCCACTGAGCCATCCAGGCGCCCCACCAGAGAAATAGTTTTAACTAATGAAATTTTTAAATGTTTCATTATTGGAAGCATTTTAAAATCATATTATTCATTTTGAAGATAATATTGATTATGGACTTTCTTTAGGAAATGCTATCCTATTTATAATAAACCTATATTTTATAATTAATATTTCCTGTGTTATAAAAACTCAGGCAGTTTATTTTTCCAATATTCTCTTTTTGACAGATCATTTTTGTAACATCTCAAAACAGTATGTGTAAAGAGATGCTCCTTTATCTAATAACAAGGTTTTCTTATGAAACTGATTCAAATTTCTCCAGAAAATACATTTGAACATTATTTTGTGATCTGTTTTACTACTTACTGAAGTTGTGTATGGGCATATGCGAATATACACACCCCTCCCATGTTGGAGTTACTTGGGAATATTTTAGTCACTTTTAATTTTCCAAAGTACTTTGCTAATTTACCAGTTTGAAAGTGATCTATGAAAACTTGATCACTTGAACGTGATCTATGAAAACTTGCAGTCCCTTTATTCCTGGAAGATGGATGTATGTTCCAAGAAATGACCCAGGCTTTTGGCAGTTGCGGTAACCCCTCACTTGGGTTGGAAGGTAGGAGTTACAGGCAGTACCTCCTATTGGCTCAAAGCACTTACAGTGATATCATTTGATCTTCTCTTTGTGGCACTGGCTTACTATGGGTGCTAAAGTGAAGCCAGCACAGCATGCCATTCTAGTTCCTCTGAAGCAATAATAAAACATAATTTATGTAATTGATATATTAGGAGTTTCTTAGAAGGGAAGTAATAACATCCATATTCCAGAGTTTGGTAACATGAAGTTGGGGAAGAATTGGGCAAGGGGTTGGGAGGGGTATGCCAAAGACGGTTTTGTTTTATCTTCTGTTTTTCTTTCTTTGCCACTTCAATTATATCTGTGCTCATGCTCCTTTTC
This sequence comes from Lontra canadensis, assembly GCF_010015895.1. Taxonomy (NCBI): domain Eukaryota; kingdom Metazoa; phylum Chordata; class Mammalia; order Carnivora; family Mustelidae; genus Lontra; species Lontra canadensis. The sequence continues at coordinate 111,448 of NW_022631159.1, forward strand.
AAATAAGCCAATTACCTTTCCTGTGTGATCCAATTTGCAGGTACATGATAAGCAGCGGGTTAGAATGAAGAATAAATGATTACTTTTAATGATGATCAGCACATCTGATGTGATAAATTATGATTAATGAGTAAATTAGCAGTGAATGATGTAAATGAATCTGCTTTGAAAACTAATTCTATAAAAAGATGCTGAAGGGTCGGTGTAGTTTCTTTTTTTGTCAAATACAGTGTCTGTGTTAAATGTCCTCGTGAGTATATTACCATTTAGAGAGAATATGAAAAAAGCCAATAAATATTGTATCATTTGCCCACATCTTTACTGAATGAGCCTGGGAGATTGCATGACTTTTCATCTGTTTCAGCATAAAGGCCTTTATCACTCTATTGAGCAAAAACGGATGTGCGGTCTGTGTATTTTGAATGCATAAGTAGGTAGTAAGCAAACCCGGGGGCTTAAAGTGGAAAATGTTGAGTAAATATCTAAATGGTGCTGCTGATAACATGTTTTCATTAAGAATGCATGACTCTGGAATAGGGAATGGTAAGACTGGCTTTACAGATTGTATCTAGGAGTGATTCAAGACCACTAGCAGCCTTTCTGAAATTTATGTCACTAAACCAGTGGTTACTGTGACTGTCTTACACCAAAACAGATGGCTGGTCTTACCAAGCATGTCAATAGTTTAGAGAAGTTTTATGGTCCAGACACGGTGAATGCAGGGGATTGTTTGTTTTGGTCATAATGCCCCATGGCTGTATGTTAAAAAAAAAAAAAAAAAGGTACAGTGGTAAGGCCATACAACTTTTACTGCTGTCAAACAAGTGTTTTATGACCAGGTATTAATATATCTTGACATAAGACAAGCTAGAAATTTATTTAACGGCTATAAACAGACTAGTTCATACGTAATCTCCTCTCTACAAGAGTTTTTTAAAAAAATAACTGGAAAGAATAAGATGAACTTGAGTGTTTTAAAATTGAAAAATTATTTTCTATTGCATTTAAATACTATTCTTGATAATTCTGTTTTGTAGATATTTTTCTTCATCTTTTTCCTCTTTTTTCTTTGTCTGTAAATGTTCACCACTGAGCATTTATTTACCTTACATTCTGTTGTGCTAAGGAGAAATGGAAAAGGCAGTGTTGGAGAAGTATTTGAAGATGATTCTTTTTTGAGGGAGTAGCTTTCTCCTCAATAGCAGTCACTCTCTGAACTCTACATTTCGTCTCTCCTGTTTAGCTCAAAAGGATAAAAATTTAGCCAGTGATAAAGTAACAATTTTCAGCTTTATCAGTAGTCTGGTAATTGGATACTCTGATGTATATTTTTTCCCTTGAATTTATGTGTTATTTTAAAAATGTATAAAGTGTCTTAAAAATATAATTTTTGATCCAACAGTTTTACATAAAGAATGTATCATATGCATTGAAATTTTACATGTAGGAATGAATCACATATAGGGATTACATATATATGCAAGGATATAATTATAAGAATAATCATTGAAACATTTTTTATAGGAGGGTGGCTCAGTCATTAGGTATCTGCTTTTGGCTCAGGTCATGATCCCAGAGTCCTGGGGTCGAGCCTCATATCGGGCTTCCCAGCTCAACGGAAAGCCTTTTTCTCCCTCTCCCACTCCCACTGCTTGTGTTCCCTCTCTCGCTCTTTCTCTATGTCTGTTAAATAAATAAATAAAAATTAAAAAAAAATTTATAGTACTGAAAAATTAGGAACAACCTAAATATTTAATAGTAAATTAAAACATGATCTATATGTCTTATAATGTAAAAATTATATTCAATTTAAATACTTATTGACAAAAGGATGTGCAAAATCTATTTTAAGCAAAATGCAGGCTATAAAATAATAGTATAGTATAATCCCTCTTATGTAAAAATTATTAAATATTAAATGGTGATAGAGTAATTTTAAAACCTATTCATCAAGGTGCTAACCATTAGGATGTTTTAAAATTTTTTTAAATTTATTTATATATTCTAATATATGTATAGTGAGTTTACTGTTATGTATAATATTTAAGGTCATTTTACTTAAAAATGAAATGCACAAAAAGAGGCAGAGAGGAGGATAACAATGTGTCACAATGAGGTGGAGTGAATTCATAAAAGAGCTTGAGATTCATAGCATTGTTATACGTCATCTGAATTCAGTCCTAAGGCAGACATATGACTCTGTGATATGGTTATTCTACATTTTGCCAGCGTAGGACCTGATTGGTTCCGTCAGTCTCCCACCATGTCATATCGATGTTTTACAGTGTCAGTGTGTATTACAGAAAGATTGCATTCTGCAACTAATTGATGTTATAAACAAACAATTCAAATAGAGGTACAGTAATCGTGTTTACAATATTATTATCCATATGAAATACTCAGAAGTGTACAGCCAAGGGTTAGGGGGGTGTAGAACTTTGGAGAGCCTTTTATCAATTCTGTGTATGCAATGAACACGTACTATGTGTTGGGGATGGTTAGCAGTTATGGTACTTCAGAAATGACCAGGTCACAGATGCTTCTCTCAAGGTTCAGTTAATGTGAAGGAAGAGAAATACATGAGCATCAAATAGCTATAATAAAATATGGACTGTTTTAACTCATAAATGAGATGCAAAAAGATATAAGAGATACAATAAGAGATTAAAAAAGAAGAGTAGATTTCATCTACATGGGAGGCTCAAAGAAGGCTTCAAGGTATTTAATAGAGTCGGAAATGGAAAGCTTCTATAAATTCCAAAAATGGGAGAGAAATCATTTTGTGCAGGAAATAGCGTATACTAGGACACTGAGGCAGGGGACTTTAGGTTCTTGATGAGCAAAGGTAAAAACATATTTGGGAAAAATAGGTTAGCAGCAGCTTTGAAAGTTCTTAAGGGCCAAACAAAATTTCTGGGCTTATTTGACAGTTACAAACTATTAAAACTCAACTTATGTTTAGATTTCTTTTGAGTGGAAAAGAGCTTTAATCATAGATGCATTTTTAAAAACCCCAAAGAAGAAAATGGGAAGGGAAAAGAAGGGTCATCGATAATGTGTAATATTGATTGTAGCAATATATACCCGAAGTGAGGGTGACCATATGGGAGAGTTCAAATACTATGATATTGTTAAGTGATCCTCAAACTTGGCTGGACACTGGAGTCCTCTGGAAATGAATTACCCACCCCTACCCACTGATTTTCTATTTGAATGGGTCTGAAGTGGAGTCTCTGCACCTACAGCTTTTGTCGTTGCTGTTGTTGTTTAAGGCTCCCAAGGGATTCTAAAGTCCATCATCATAGGAGAATCATAATTGTTGTTATTGGATATGAGAAAAAGAGAAGTGAGATGTAGTAGAAGCAGAATCTATAGGACTGAATAATTGCATGGTAGCAGGTGGAGGAGAAGAAGACAAAGAAGAGGTCGGGGCTGCAAGGTTGGGTTGCCACAAATAGAAGTGGAAACAGTAAGAGGAGGAGGATTGGGAAGGCAGATGGCATGGTGTGTTTCCACAATAATGATTTTGGAATGCTGCTAGGCAATCTTTCAAGCAGTGAGAAATGAGGATTTGACATTGAGGAAAAGTTCAAATGGGAGATGTCATTCCATAAAGTCAAATTTCTTCTTCTTATCCTCCTTCCCTTTTTCCTTCCCCATCCTTTTCTTTCTCCTTTCTGTCAATGTATGTATCAATTCTTTGTCAGCTTGAATATTGGTAATTATACAGAAGCACAGACATCTGTCTACCCAAAGGAGGACTGCTTTAGAGTCATTTTCAAAGAATTGAGAGTTAAGGCTCAATACAATTAATGGTGTAGACATACCTACAATATGTCATTGAAATGCTTTGGGGAGGGGGGGGTGGGGTTATGGACATTGGGGAGGGTATGTGCTATGGTGAGTGCTGTGAAGTGTGTAAACCTGGCGATTCACAGACCTGTACCCCTGGGGAAAAAATAAATATATGTTTATAAAAAAAAAAAAGAAAGAAATGCTTTGGAAAGGAAAAGGGGAAATTGATATCAAGAACATCTGTGGGGTATTTGTCTTTATCTACTATGAACAAATTTAATGCATTCTCTGAATAACACAGAAGTGTTCTAGCATACTAACCCTGGAACTTATGTGATATGTTTATGAATTTTGTGTCATCAATTTTGTCTGTTGACCAGACATCATAGTTCATTTATTCCTGATTCAAATTGGCTCCTTGAAATTAGAAGAATAATTTCAATATGGCCTCTGACTGAGTTTTTTCACTTAACAAGGGAAAAGTAATTGCTGTAATACAGCACAAAGTGCTTGCCAAACCCTCAAGAAAACAGTCAGTATATATTTAATAGTTAACCAAAACAGTTTGAAAATATACCATAAATTGAGTTATACCATGTTGTCTATGAAGTGTCATTGTAACTTCCTATTTTCTATTTTGACACAATAGGAATATTGGGGCTTCACAATTAGATCAAAAGTCCATGACTCACTCATAACCTCAGAGAGCCTTCCTTCCTTTCTTTTTCCCTTTTCTCTCTCTTTCCTTCTTTCTTTCCAAATCTTTACAGTACTGTAAATTTTTCTATAATTCTATAAAATAGGAGTAATGCTATTATCTTGTAGGACTATGGAAAACATTGCACATGAGATACATAGAACATTTAATCCACTGTGTGGTATTCACTAAAGATTAGGTATTTCTTTATCCCATTTTGAAGTATAGTGCTTCTTAAGTCAAATTTTAAGGCTATAAGATTGGAAGACAGCATCATTCATGACTCAGAAAAAGTCTCTTTGTCATTGAAGATCTATGCTGGCCATGGATATCAGACATGACCCTGTTCAGATCCCACGTGATAGGATAGATATCCTCACTGGCCCCAGTTTATGTAGAGCATCTTCCATAGAAACCAGTCCAGCCTGGTGTGTTTGCCGCACTTCTGCCTCCTGTACAGTCATGCGTCAACTTTAAGACCTCCCTCTTTTCTTTTCATGAGCCACTTTGGTTTTGCTGGTATCTCAGGCATTCTTTCCTCCCTCTACTCCTGCCCAGTAGAGATCAAACGAATCATAACAGAATTCATCATCCACTAAACTCTAGCCACTCTTTGTGTTTGGGGCAGTGATAATGAGTGTGTTGTGGCAGGAAGGGACTGTAAAACCCCAATAGCTGGTATACCTTCAGACCTGGCCATTATCCTTAAAACAACTCCTGACTCCTGCTATGCTCTGCATTTCCTGAGCTTCCCTTCCTGATACTTCAAGAGAAAGAAAAAATGGGAATGGTTTCAGTTGACAGTCTCATAAATTCTACAGATATCTTTTTGGGAGGAAGCAGATTCTTAAGGACAGAAATACCTACATATTCTTACGGAACATTCCCTCATCCTCTCCCTTAGTATCATTAAACAGCATCATTAACCTTCCCCTTTCAAGATTTTAAGTACATTATTATGACAAATATCCCTTTAAAAACAGAACTCTCTATTTAAGGAAATGTTAATCAGCTGAAAGAAACAAAGCCAATTAGTTACATGCTGTTAGTTTTGCTCCTCATTCGTCATATTTCCTTGATGTCTGCAGAAGTGGCTTATTCATTAGAATTAAATTAGACAAATGGCACCCTCATTTCTTCCTTTCACTTTTGTAGTGTGCAGTCCTTTTTCTGATTTGGTTTTAAGTGATTCTCTGTTGGCCAATCAAGTTACTGCAAATCTGAGTTGTCTTCTTAACCTTTAAGAATTTCTCATAAATTCTTTTCTTGCATGGATATTACTAGTAGATTTCAAGGGCTCTCCCCCATTAATGTCTAGCTCTACCTAATATAGCGTACTAAGGGGAGAATTTTGTCCTTGATAGAGCACTTTGTTAAGGATGGCCAAAGGCAGCTTGCTGGTCTTGGTAGGATCTATCCCCTTAATTCAAAACAATAACTGTTCATTGGGCTTGTCTCCTTGTCTTCAGAAAGCCTAGCAACTTGAAACCTGATATGGCATCAAAGTATTACGATCATTAGATGCAAAGGTACTGTGCAGTTGTTATATTTAAAGAAACATTTCTTTTGATTTATCCTAGCAGTGAGAGCCTCCATTTTTTATTGCACCTCGTGGATGGAACTAGAGGGTATCATGCTTAGCGAAATAAGTCAATCAGAGAAGGAAAACTATCATATGATCTCCCTGATATGAGGAAGTGGAGATGCAACATGGAGGGGTTAAGGGGGTAGGAGAAGAATAAATGAAACAAGATGGGATTGGGAGGGAGACAAACCATAAGTGACTCTTAATCTCACAAAACAAACTGAGGGTTGCTGGGGGGAGGGGGATTGGGAGAGGGGGATGGGGTTAGGGACATTGGGGAGGGTATGTGCTATGGTGAGTGCTGTGAAGTGTGTAAACCTGGCGATTCACAGACCTGTACCCCTGGGGATAAAAATATATTATATGTTTATAAAAAAATAATTAAAAAAAAAAAGAAAAAAAGAAACAAACTAACCCCTTAGAGGAAAAATCAATGAGCGGTTGTGACTCCTCTTGTGCTGTGTAGGGAAGAATAATCCACCAGATTCCCAGAGCTAGCGTCTGTATCCTGAAAATGCAGTCTTTGAAAACAGCAAGTGAGCATAGCAGACATGTTCTAGAATATCAGTCATGCCTCTGTTCTGACTCATATGCATGTTTAGCTTTTCTGTTTCCATTTAGAAAATAGACTTTCTAGGTCTAACAGTAATTTGACCTCTACAGTACCCAGCATTAGTTTAATGAAAGGTTGTACTCCTCACTTGTCAAAACCAGCTTGAGCAGAAATGCATTTGCAAAGCACAGGGTGGGAAGCTTTAGGTGGATAGTAACGGCAGTCAGCTATAAGGACTCATGCCTAAGTACTGGGTTTTATGTGTTTCTCTCCATCTTTAAGCTCTTGATATTTTATTTATTTATTTATTTGTGCGTTTGTTTTTGTTAAACAAAGTGCAATATTTGGTGTATCTCATGGGATAAACATGGGGATTTTGATTACTCAGACCTGAGGCAGTCATATTGCGTGGCTTTTTAGTAGAAGTCTTTGTTTTATGCTTTTATGTGGATTCTCTTCTCTTCCTATCTTCAAAGCCTTACGTAAATTTGGGTAATATTCATGACAAAAGAAGGCAGAGGATTCATTTCATTCTTTTAGTAAGCTGAGATATTAGAGAGGAGGAAGTGGTGCTATGTATTATTATACCCCTCTGAGAATAAACATTTTTACTTGCCTCAAGCGTTTGTTGGAGTTATTAAGTTTGGTCTTCTCTCTTTCTCATTTCTTTTCTTTGGCTGGCTGCCTTGCATTGACAGCATCAGTCTTAGAGTTTGACCAGCCAAGATGATTATTTATGCAATGGTCTCCTTCACTGAAGGGATTTTACTAAATTATCTAAAAACTAAACTTTGTATCATAGAGTGATGGCATTTATTCTTTTCTGGTTTAGATTTTGTGAGCACATGTCAAAAATTGACATCAAATCCCATAAAAAATCATGATTCTCTTGTCTGTGAAGGCTAATATATTTTGTATTTAAAAAAAAGCTGTGTGTACGTGCACTTGATATACCTTTTTTTTTAAAAATGTGCTATGATCAATTCCATTTCTTGCTTACAAATAATACATTTAAGGACCCTTTTCAGTACCATTTTTTTTTTTAGAAGAATACTGAGTCACTAAAATGGTATTTAGTAGGACTTAAGAAAACAGTCCCATAGCTGAAGCAGATTCTAACTGGTTATTTTAGTAAATTTTCCACAATTCGATAGGTTAATTTCATTACTTGACCTCATCTCTAAAAATGAAATCTTTATAATAGCATCCAGTGGTCATAACACTAGCAGATTTGAATATTTGTGAATATTAGCAGAAGGACTTTAGGTAGGATCAGAAAAGCAAGTAAGTCAGAAATACATTTGAACAAGGGAATGGTAGTCACCTCACCTCATATTCACTGAGAATATGGGGAATCTGCCTTCTGTGTTTTATATTTAGAAGTCAGATGTCCTGTTTAATAGTAATTTGACTACTTAGTGTCCCCACTCATCAGGATTTAGGAAGCACTTGTTCTAGTAGTCATTGCCTGTTTGTAGATTGTCAGAATCTCCCAAATTCCCTTCATTTTTTTTTTCTTTGTGATGAGAAGTAAGATACCATCCCTTAAACAAACAAATAAAGCAAACCTGGTGCAAAAAGAATGATATCCTATATTCTAGATTTATTTAATTTCTGGTTAGTACATAGTCATTTTATACCATAGCCCTTTAACCTCATTCATACATTCTTGCAAGAAATTTCCAAACAGAACTTAAAGGAGAAATCAGGTTGTTAAAATTCATTTTCATTCAGAGTTAACAATTTTTAAGCTATGTACTTTGAAGAGGAAGGTTCCAAAAATGACAGTATTGTAACATTTAACAAGCAATGCAATACATTTTACTTTTCCAGGGAAATTCTCTAGGAATTTTAATTGCATGATTTTAATTTCCATATTAGATGTTGACAGGTGTGTGGTTATTATCAATTTGCATTGTTTGCAACAGCAGAATGAAAAGCATAAATACTTCTTATATCATTTTTGTTTGTTTGTTTCCAGAAAAGTGATATCAGTGTACAGTGTTTTTTATTCTTTTCACTGTTAGTCATTTCAAATCATGTTAAGTACTTCCAGCAGTTCTGGTAATCATTTAGTTTGTGCTGCTACCCAGAGATGTTGCAGGATGTGATATCGAGCAAGGCTGTGGGAGCCTGCTTTCTTTCCTAGTATTCCTGAACAGGCAGGGACCTGTGTTCCCACTAGTTCTACTATCACCAAGTGGAATTTGCTGATGAGGTGGGGACTCATTTTCCAGCAATAACATTGCAAAGATGCCTCTCCCCATTCTTGTTTCTCTCATCATGGAGATAATACACTAAGCTAGAAAAATTTAAACTGGAAGGCATCTCTGAAAATAATATTACATTTCATATTTTTACAGATAAGAAATAGGAAAGCTAGGGAATACCTGGCTGGCTCAATTGGTTGAGTATCCTACTCCTGGTTTCAGTTCAGGTCATGGTCTCAAAGTCATGAGACTGAGCCCAGTGCCAGGCTCTGTGCTCAACATGGAGACTGCTTGAGATTCTCTCTCTATCCCTCTCCTTCTGCTCCTACCCACCCATGTGCTCTCTCTCCACGTGTGCTTACTCTCTCTCTCAAATAAATTATTTAATTAAATCTTAAAAAAAGAGAAAAACAGAAACAGGAAAGTGAGATATTTTTTCCCCAAGATGATGTATATACATTATGGTACAGCTGAGATGTGAGTCTGGCCTCCCTGACTCTGGGAAAACCAAGATGAGAGTTGGAATAAACCTTTAGGTCAGCAGAAGCATCACGTGGGAAACATGAAAACAAGGCAGAGAAAATATGGTGATGAGCAAAGAGTGATGAACTTCTTTCTTAAAATCTAAGGATTATTTTCAAAATAAATTATAGCTACTGTTGTTTAAAACCATTTTTCAATAGCATTTAACTGAAAAACAGTAGGGGTGGAAATTTGTAATAGGGATAAGAAAATGGAATGGAAAAGTAAGATGCTTTTGAGTTAAAAAAAATTAATTGCAACATAACTGCAAAAACTCAAGGGTGCGAGAAAAATGTAAAGAAGTAGGAAAAGTTATGAATATACCTGTCTGCCAAACCACCATTGGTGTTTTTGCACATTTTGTCCCATCCTTTTAGGGGCTGCATTTTTCTTTATTATCTGATACCCCTCATTTAAATGTGTGTTTGATAATTTTGTGGCTTATTATTGAATTGCAAGTATTTCTCATGTCATATTATAAAACATTTATCCATATAAAATTGGCTATATTTGTACGATGTTCTATCATCATGTCATAGTTCATTTTACTGTCAATTCCAATTTTATTTCATATTTAGGGTACATATAGTCTTTGCTAAATAAATGGCATTATAGATATCTTTGTGCATAAGTACCTATCTTCATTTTATTTAATTCTCATAGAATAGATTTCTAGATCTGGAAATGCAAGTTGGATGATAAGTAGGTTTTGAAGAGAAAGGGTGAATGTTAGGAATATTTTAAGGAAGTAGAGAACATTTAAAAACCCTTTAACTTCTAGCCTTTCATCTTTAGGAATCTTAAAGTCTACATATTTTTTTTACAGGAATTCCTTTTCTTCTTCCACCCTCCCTAACTCCTCCCGCCCCCCCTACTCCGTGACTTTGGAGGCTTCTTGACTCATCTTCTATGCAGATTAGGAGCTTAAGTTTGAAATAAGGCAGAACACAATATTTAGGTTAAGGAGTCACTTTGCCAGTTTTCCCTATTTTTGTTTCTTGCCAAACCTTATAATTCAGGGCTGTATTTCTTGTCTCTTAAAATTTCCTAGAATTTCTCTTAAATGTCACTAATTTTAATGGCTTAGCAGTGGCAGTGCTGCTTTCTGGCAGTGCCCTGATAATGGCATCAAAGCAAAGAGCTAAAATTTTACTCACTTTGATTGATGAGCTCATTTTGTTACAGAGGACAAATTGGATTTTTTTTTATATTGGTAATAAAAATTAATGTGTGATGTTGCTTTTTGGATGTTATTGGATCTCTGCCTTAATACAGATTTCAGCAATAAAAACACGAGCAGATATCTTGACCAGAAAGTTACCTCCCTCCCCTTTAAACTACCCTTAAAAGTAGAAGATGCTTTTCTAATTTTGTGATCTTGGTGTGTGCATATATATATGTATGTATTGGTCTCAGTGGGATTGAGGACTACGGGGAAAGTGATGGCAGTGTGGTAATACTCTGTGTTTCAATTTTCCATCTAATTGTGATGTTTATTTCTTTTTATTTCAGCACCTCCAAGGTTTACAAGAACTCCCGTTGACCAGACAGGGGTCTCTGGTGGAGTTGCCTCTTTCATTTGCCAAGCTACAGGAGACCCAAGACCTAAAATTGTCTGGAATAAAAAAGGAAAGAAAGTCAGCAATCAGAGATTTGAGGTATTAGGTCCATTGTTCTGTTTCTCTGGGGGAGAAATGTATCTGCTGTATCTTTGGTTTGTATATTACTTGCTTATTTTACCGTGATATGAAGTGTGATAATCACTGAGACATGGCCTTCTTTTTGTTGCTTGTGTTGGGAAACTTAGTTCTAAATGGCTTTTTAAAAAGGAATTTGTGGGTTCGGGTGACTAACTTTGTATTAAATGGTACCAGGCTCAGGGTTCTTGGGATCCGTCTATTAGCCTCATCCTCAGACTGTTTCCCCATAAGATTTCAGTATGTGAGTCTCACATCTTCCCACAACGGAGGCTAGAAGATGAGTGAAAGCTCCCTATGCTCCCAGGTCTCACTGAGTTACTTACTTGTCCCTGGACTAGTGTGTATGGACAACTGGATGGTACAGACCAACTACTTTCGGTTAATCAGACTCTACGTCTGTTCTGGGAAGGAAGTTAGTTCTATCCAGCCCTATGGCCTGGAGCGGGGAGGCAGTGTTTTCCCATAGTGGATTCAGGTGCCTGTGACAGGGAAGAAGGGGAATGGGTACTGAGCAGCAAATGAAGTTGTCCACTGAATCTCACAGCTGTGTTTTACAAGTACCATGAACTAAAATGGGACATTAACTCCAGTTGTTGGCCTAAGCATGACTCTGGAAGAACATACCCAACCAGGATGAAATGGCATTTAAACCTTTGAACAAATTACACAAGAAAGCTCAGTGACTTGAAGATGATAAAGCATAATTCAGATATTATTTTGAATGTTTTTAAGGAGACTAATGGTTCAGAAATCTGCTCGTTTTGGAGGAGAAAAATAGATAATGATATGCAGAGAAAAATTGGAAGCAGCACACAATAACATGCCTGAATTTAAGACCTGATGAAAATAGCTTATTCTTAAAGGATAGAAAGACCTCTAAACTGCCCCAAAGTGTAAAACTCACTTTCTCTTGCCTGAGTTTCTGACATACTTCATAGCCTAATTTGTAGTTTGGCAAAATAAAGGCAATTTCTGGTTAAAAGAAATACAGCAAGTACAAAATTCAGAACATTTTTGATTTTACCCATTTTTGCCAGTTTTCACAGAGCAATATATAGTCCAAATCCCTTTTTAAAGGGTATAATTAATTACACTGGTAGAAATTTAAATGTAGACTTCAGTTTACAAATGATAAATTTTTAAAATTATGTTTGTTTGACATCAAATACTTACAGTGATTAAACATTAAAAAAAACTTAATCACTGAGAAATATTTCCTCTATCATGTAGAAAATGATGTGTGTGTGATCTGTAGTATACACCTCTTTTAGTTTAAATGAATTTGAATTTTTTTTTTTTATCAAAGAGGATTTCGACATCATACTTGCTGGTGACAGTATAACAACGATTAAATTATAATAGGAAATGTTTCAAAGCATGAGCTCTACTCATTGCATAATTCTGAATGAGAATCATATAGACACAGCCAAGGAAAATTAGTTATTTTTACATGAAGCATGTATATCAAATAGTGTTGGGTCTTGTGTTGATAATCTTTAAAATCTGTAATAGTATATATGTATTTTTGTTTTGCTAGTTTATAAAGCCTATAAGAGCCCTAAGTGAGAATGATTTTGTTTGTTCTATCTCCAGTGGCAATTATAATGTCTGGCTTAGAGTAAGTAGGGCGCAATCAATACCGGGTATTAAATAAGATTTTCAAATTGGAAATCGCAACATTGGCATATAATGTGTAGTGTAGTGTTTGTTGAAAGAGGCTAGGTCTACACTAGGAAATAGTTCAGAAATGTAAACCTATAGTGACACATAATAGTTAGTTGTTAAGGGAGTAGGTTCTAAGCCCTCACATCACAGGAAGAACTTTTTTTTTCTTTTCTTTTTTTTATATCTATCTGAGATGACGGATGTTAATTAAACCTACTGTAATAGTCATTTCACAAAACATGTAAATCAGACTATCACATTATATGCCTTAAACTTTATACAATGGATGTTTGCCAATTATTTCATAATAAAACTGGAAAAAATCAAAATTTAAGATGGCATTAAGGATATTTAAGCCTTTCTCTACATTAAGCCATGAGATGTATTATATGTAATATATGTAATATATTTTAAATATATATTTATATTTAGAAATATATGTTTATTTATATGTGTTTACAAATATATATAAATGTTGTCAGATAATTCAAGTACTACTTCAGAAACTGATGATGGTGATGATGATGAGATTCATAAATATGGGTATGAAACTGTGGAGTCCTCTCCCAGTCTTTTCTAAAACTATGCTGTGTTCTTTCAGCTGGTCACTGGGGTGCTGTGCTTTCTGGTTTATAAACATAAAAATGTTTAATGTTTATAAATTAAATGTTTATAAAAATATAGAGATGTGTTTGTGTATATATATATATTCAATTATGACATACTTGTCAAAGATTCTAGTTAACTATGAAAGTTATTTCTCCCATCACGCATGGTGGATTCGTTCTAAAATATGTGCTTCATAGAACTGAAAATAAATTGTAGTGCATTGGGAAGTGGGACATTTTGGGTATCTCTGAATTTAAAACATGATAGAACACAGAAAGGACATGAAGTAGGTATATTTTAAAAACATTTGATCTTTCTTCTGTATGTTGACATAAGCACATTTTCACACAAAATCGGGGATTAAACATCTCAATAAATGTATTTACAAAGCATTCTCAATTCATAATTTAGGCACATGGAACTATTAGTCACAGGGAAATGGAAAAAACAAACAAATCCCTCACCAAAACCGGGAAGCGCAGCTCCTCAGTGAGCAGCTGAAAGGATACAGCATAGTTACAGAAAAGACAAGCAGAAGACTCCACAGTTTTGTACCCATATTTATCAATCTCCTCCTCATCATCATTATCACTTTTTTGAAGTAGTACTTGAATTAGCTGACAAATATCTGGGATTGCTAAACTGCTTCAGAGTGTAGTCCATAAAGATAGTGAATTCAGTCTTACTCTTTAGAACATTAATTTTCTGCCCGGTGAAGCAAGCCTCCATTTTACAGCAAAAATGCCCTAAAAATGCAGAAAACGCTAAGCTAGAACAAATACTGGAATGATTTATAGCAAAATTAATGCATGCCATCAGTCTCTTGGGTTGTGAAAGCCATCTCATTGGCTGCCTAAATATTAGATTTATGCAGTTTCTCTTCATGGTTTGCTCCTCCGTACTGTTCAGGATGAAATACTTCAAGCCAGAAGAGCTATCTGTGGTAGTATACATTATATCTCCACCTTACAGTCCAATTATTGAGTAGGTCCACATATGCATACATGCTGTGAGAGACAGAAGATAACCTTCGAGAAGGTTACCCCTCATAGCAACAAGTCTCTTGCAAAATTAACAGGAACAAATTGTCCTACATACACATACTAGAATATTTTCACGAGTAGACCATGGATGATTTTCAGTAGACTTTGCATCTGTGGCTACATGCCTTTCCCTTTGTTCAGGAGAAGATTCGTTAAATTAAACCAGTTTTTCCGTTTTACTACTATGTATCAAAATTCAGTCTGAAAATGCTGCTGTATTAGTCTGAGCCAAAAGACTGGTTCACCACTGTATTAAGGTTTAGCTGAGTGGTAGACAATTGTAACAACACCTGTGACAGCTATTGTTTCCTCTAATAGGTAATAGAGTTTGATGATGGATCTGGATCGGTTCTCAGAATACAACCCTTACGGACTCCACGGGATGAGGCCATTTATGAATGTGTGGCCTCAAATAACGTCGGAGAAATAAGTGTATCCACCAGACTCACAGTTTTGCGTGGTAAGTACTCAAGTACAAGGTTGTTCCTTGTGTTATTGTTGAAATTCTGTATCCCTGGTGTTCTTTTGTGGGACCACTAAAGTGCCTAGAGTTTTTATGACACTTAAATGGGAAATGAATTTAAATGCAATGTTTATAAGGGTGAAACATTTAGACAGAGAGTGCATGCCTCTTCTCATGATTCTTGAAGAATGTTGTCCAGGAAAAAAAAAAAGAGAAGTATTGATTTCTAATGCAAAATGCCATTATGATTTTTGGTAGAGTACCTAGAAAAGAAATAGGACATACTCATCTTTTCAAGTTAGCATTGCTTCTGTATGGATTCTTTGTACCAAGGTTGGCCAGTACTTTTTACAGATTACCACAACTGACACTGATGTCTGCAAAATTAAAGGAACATCTTCTGCCTAAAGATTAGTTCCTCATAAATGGAGGTATTGAGAAAAACAAAGGCACCTTATGTCTTTATGTCAAAAAATATATTTTTATTTCTGTCTTTTATATTTCTTGAACATCTGTTAATGCTAAGTGAGTGGAAACATTGTGCCCACTGCTGTGATTCCTGTTATGTGGCTTATGCAGTTTGACCAAAGTATGAGATGACTTGCCAAAGTATGAGATGACTTGCCAAATCTCTAGTACAGTGTGTCTGCTTTCTAGACTTTCTTTAGAACATCAGTACTAGAGAATGAAGGCTAGTGATTAATAATACTCTGTTGGGCATCTCTGCATCAACGTTTTGTGAAGAGATAAGAATATTGCCTGAATTGACTTCCTTAGTAGTTGACATCTCCTAACACTCTTGTGCCTTTATGTCTTCCTCTCTCACACACACTTTCATTTGTTTGTTCATTGTGTTTTGCTTTGAACTTCATTTTGCTGGATTCCACCACTTACAAGAATGAAGGGAAGTGGAAGGAAAAAAGGGATCAAAATTGCATTACTGGGTGCCTGGGTGGCTCAGTGGTTTAAGCCTCTGCCTTCTGCTCAGGTCATGATCTCAGGGTCCTGGGATTGAGTCCTGCATTGGGCTCTCTGCTCGGCGGGGAGCCTGGTTCCCCCTTTCTCTCTCTGCCTGCTTCTCTGCCTACTTGTGATCTCTGTCTGTAGAATAAATAAATAAATTCTTTAAAACAAAATAAAACAAAACAAAATTGCGTTACTATAGAGGAATATAACATGGATTAAGAACATTTGTTCTCCACTCCATTTTTTCCCATTGTGGTATGTATTTACTCTGTATGTTTTATAAAATCAAAACATTTCCTTCTGGATCTTTGATTACCAAATCAATTCGTTATTCCAAGAAACCTAGGAAGTAGGATTACTTACTTACACATCTTAAAATATGTTTCAAATGTTATAAATATCTTACTAAGTCTCAGGAGAAATATTGACCAACTGGATATAGATCTTTTAAATGCATGTAACAGAATGATGCTTAAAAACAAGTAAGTCAGCTTTGAGCTACAATTCCGTCCATTCTGAGAAGTTATTTACACACAAAGTTCTCATCTTCCTATAAACTCATGAAGATGTTGATAAAATATCTGAAAATAAAACTAAATGCTTGATTAGGCTTGCAAACAAGAAAGAAGTTTCCTGGTGCTAAAAACAAAGAAAGAATCTCCAGAGAACAGATAATTTATAATCTCATAACCCAAGATAATAATCAAAAGGACTATATGTTTTAACTGCTGGAGTTTTAGCTCTGCAGTAGCATATAGGCCTATAGAAAACAAAATGAAGGTAAGAAGAGCTAGATCAGCTTTCTGCAGAAAGGTGAGGATTCTAGCTCCACTTTTATAGTGTAATACTCAAGATTAGAAGCAGGCATAAAAAACAGCCAGACACAGTGATTCTCACAGAGTGTGGAAGAGGCATCCATGTAAGTACTCACCCCACAGAGATGCCCCCACAATTCAGCATATACAACCCCAGATAAGGTCATTCATACCCAGATGGGCTCATAACTACTAATTCTCAAGCATGAAAGCTAGCTCTCACTCATGAAGAACAGTAAGCCCAATCAAGGAGAGTAGAAATCATAGTTTGTGAACTATAAATAATTGGACTGTATGAATGGGTTTGGGAAAAAAATGTATTTTAAAGATTTGAGAGGCACCTGGGTGACTCAGTGGGTTAAGTGTCTGCCTTTAATCCTGGTCATGGTCCCAGGGTCCTTGGATAGATAGCCCTGAGCTGGGCTCGCTGCTCCGAGGGGAGCCTGCTTCTCCTTCTTCCTCTGCCGCTACCCCGCTTGTGCTCGTACGCGCATTCTTTCTCTTTCTCTCTGCCAAATAAATGAATAAAATCTTCAAGAAAAAAATACAGGTTTGAAAAGATAACGAAGAGTAAAATCTCTCAGGCAAGAATAAGATATTGGGGGGGGGAGAGAGCAGATGGCAGTTAGAAGTCAGATTTTAGAACTGGAAGGATTCTTAGTGACTATGTTTATTAAGACTCTAACACGTACTTCAAGATATATGTACATATATGAATATACACATATGTGTTCACATAAACTTAACAGGTCTGAAATTGTAGAAAAATTTTTTCAGGTGTTCACACCTGAGACAAACTCAGACTCATTTGTTGATTTTCTTTTTAAAAATTTTAATCTTCATTTCTTTACCTAGTTTAGAACTAATGCTGTTATGTAGAAAGTGTAATACAAAGGTACAATAAAGTAAAATCTGCCAAAAACCTTTTTTTTTCTTTACCTTCTGATTTCCTTGAATTCTCCCCTTGAAAGGAAACAGTAACAGTCATTTGGCTTGATTTAATCTTTATGCATTGATGAAGAGACTAGCAAAAACTTGGGAGGAAAGTATCATTTTACTTAGGCTTTCACATAGATTTATGTTTTCCTGCCTCCCAGCTGATTAGGGAGCCCCATCTCATCTACTTTTATTCACCAAGCTCCCCGATAAAACAAATACACGTGAGAATTTTAACATGATCTTGGCTTTCTGTGTGAATAGCTGTCATGTATAAGTACCTTGTATGAAAATTTATGATTCTAGTAAAGATAATTAAACCTTTTGTTTTAAAGATTATGTTTAGCAATTTTGGAAATGTTTCATGAGAAAAACCCAAAGGTATTTTGGATAATGGAAAAGTAGTCTAAACATAACTTAGAATACTTTTCATATATCCCTGTGGGATGAAGTAAATGGGCTGGGAATTATCTTTTTTTCCCCTAGGGTTACCTCGTAATCTTAAATTTCTAAATAACTAAGTATAATTCTATTAATAATAGTCTGGCAAAATATTCCAAGAGTAAAATCACATTCATAGAATATGAACATGGTGCACAGTTAATTAAAATGAATGTGAAGAGTTTCATACTATACTTGTTGAGCTTTGTGCCCGTTTTTGAGTTAATTTGCACTTGCAGATCCCCTTGGCGGATACTCAAGCTCTGTGCTCTGCCGTTGGCTGATAGTGATGTACACTTTGAGTCAGTGGCCTTCATCAGATGCCCATTTCGTCCACATGGGTCATTTATTTTTTTTTCCTACTTTGCTGACCATGCCAAAAATGTGCCAACTGTCATGACGGGTTTTGTCTAAGTGGACTGGATGGAGATCACTAATTTATTTCACACAGGCTACTAGAGAACCTAATTAATTGGAGATTTAAACATCTGAACTGTGTGGCTAATGCCGAAGACAGTGAAATAACACTCTGACCACCCATGTGCATTAAAGGGAGTATTTCAGGGGAAACTTTCCCTCTGTAGCTTGCTTCAAATTACCCTCACTCTGAAAAACTGTTTTCATAAGGAAGGATAACTACAGACTCAGGCTGAACATGCCCTGGAATGAGATATTTAGGCAATTACCACTCATACACTGTGCACCGTAGTTCACAGAAGAAGCAGTATGAGAATGGGGAGTTGAATGCTGTATGTATGGCCCCTAGGTCATATTTTAATTTTTTAGGCTGCCCTGCCTTTGGGAAACACAAGCAAAAGCAGCTCCCCTATTCTGCAATACTTGAGGATGCTGATGTGTGTGTCTGACATGCACATGTTTTTCCCTCTTGGGCAGAACTTTTAAGTGAAGGCTTCGGATGTCATTGAGAGGTTATTAAGGGCTGAGACTTGCCTAATTGTAGAATTGGAAGGTTTTTAGATTAAAAATGAGGCTTTCAAGGGCACAAGTAGGACCGGATAGGGTGTTCCAAGAAGAGGCTCATTATCCAGATGGATTTAGTTCTTTCTGAATCTTTGCTTCACCAGTCATAATTTCTTACCAATGTTTGTCAGGGGAAGTCTTGTAGTATAAATGCATATAATGATAACCGGGGCTGAAAAGATTTTCTCAGTTACATGTACCAGCCACTGGGCAGGGAAAACTGAGATGTTACCGATTTTGCCTCTAATTGTCTGACTATATGTCATGTTTCTTGAATTTAGATCCTTTTCAAAGAGTATCCAGAAAATGCATGTATTATTGTCATCTAAAACAGCATGTAACACATTATTTTTTAAAGCTTAGTGGACTATTTTTGGAGACCTTCCCATTCCCAAATAGCACTGCCCTCAAAACTACTACCAGCACCAGTACGACAAAACAGGGTGTAATACATAACAATATTGTTCTCACCTACTGACAGGAAACTAGCTTTTTCATAGAACACATATAAAGTAAAATTATTGCCTAAAAAGATAACCCAATATGAGATAATTCAATTACCTAGTTTTGCAGATGTATCTTATGAAATGGTACTTATGTTTACTTCACACACACAAATGCATCCTATTTTATGAATGATCGCCATCAAGACATAAGACAATATACAAAGTTTCCAAGTCTCAGTCACAGGTAATTTGAGTTCCAACTCTGTCTCTGTCCCAAAATAGCTATGGCATCTTGAGCAAATGTGTTAACTTCCATATTTCCTCCTCTTCCTCCTTCATCATCTTTTTCTTTCTCTTCCTCCTTCTCCTCTTTCTTCTTCATCTATTATTATTTTTATTTTTTTATCTTCACATGGTCAGAGAAGGCAAAGGCACTGGACTGGGTTCACTGAGACCTCTTCTCTCTAGCTTCCTTTGATTCAGTGACATGCCTGTTTCAGAAGCCAGTTCTCGAAAGATGGAAAAAATATTCTCCCTCAAGGTGACTGTAACTGAGGTAGTAAAACACACAGTGAGCAGTTGGATGAGACAGAGAAAGCATTTCATTGGGAAATGGAGAGAAATGTTTGCATAATATGTCAGTTTCAAAAAAAAATGTAAGCCATTATAGCAGTTGTTAAAAAAAAAAAAAACTTTTACAATCTTTCAGGGAGAAGGCAGTCGACTCTCTCCACCATTGTGCAGTACCCTGTGATCAGAATTAGCATGTTCATTACAGTCTCATTTTATTAATGCCTCTTTTTGAAGATGAACACAGTTGTCCCCGCTGTGAAAATGGTACTCTGCTGTTTATGTTATAAAGTGGTCGCGGCTGGGGATCCAGGCTAGGAACATTAAAGAACAAAGCACAGCTGCTTGACTGTCACACGAAAGGATTTTTATGAAAGACTGAATCAAAAGGAAAGGTGGCCAACACAGAACAAACTTGCTGACAATTATGGTACTGAGTGAAGATTACTTGAAAAGGCTTATAAAATAGTTGAGTATTTGGAATAAATTGATAACAACATGATATAGCCTTCCTGTGTACTCCATTTGCTTGCTGAAATGTGGTGGTAGTGGGCAGAGCCACGTAAGTCCACAGAAACTTCGGACTTCTGGTAGTATGATCTTGAGAATTTAAAAATAAATGTTCTTCACATATTAGTGTTCATCAAGGCAGGAGCCCATGTGCACAGGTCCATGGAAGACTGTTTTAAGGAGAGACATGAAAACTGATAACATTTGGGGAAAAGTGCACTTGTGAGCTGAGGCTTTTTCATGTTTCGTTGTGCTCAGTCTTTTAAGGACCATTCTGTCGGTGATGCATGCTGCTTTCTTTGAATGGTTATCACTAGTTTTTCCACACTGGGATTATGTCTTAAAGGGCTCAGAGAGAACGAGTGCACTTGTAAATCATTGCATTTAAGTGAGAACATTTTTTTTCTTTTGACTTCATATCATTTTTAACCATTTTAAAATGAATATTAAGTCATGTGAGTATTTACTATTGATTGGCTATTAATGGAACTGTGGAAATGTTGATCTGGAAGGGAATTTAGTGTTACCTAGCCAAGTCTTCTATTTTTGATGTAAGAAACCAAGGTCTAGAGAGTTTGAAATGATTTTTTTCCTTGGTCATACAGCTAAGATTTTCTTTGGGTTTCACCCAGTCAGAAATAATCACTGCTGTATTATGCTGTGACAATGTATTCTCACCCTTAGGTTATTTACTTTTGATGTACTTATAAAGGATATTTTCCTGGAAGAACAATGTTCTTTTAGCTGATCAGCCACAGACAGGTATGACATGAAAGAAAACAGTGCTAACGTGCCACGGGTTTGCAAAGTGTGGAAAAGTCCTACCTTGACGGGAGAGAAGAGACCTCTGAACTGAGGCTAAAAGAATGTAGGATTTTATCAGGCAGAATGAGTGTGAAAAGATATTAGGGATAGAGAAAAGCTTCCTGAGCATAGTGGCATTGATAAGAAATTGCTAAATATTTGGTGGTAGATACAAGTGGGTTCTATCACAGAAATGGAATGAATATATATATATATATATATATGATTTATTATATCATAATATACATATGATTTATTATGAGGAGATGGCTTATGCAGGTAAAAAGGGTTATCACTCACAAGATCTGCAGGGTGAGTTGGTAAGCTGGAGACCCAGGGCAGCTGATGATATAGTCTGAACGTTGGCAAGCCTGAGATGCAGGAAGAGCCAAGGTTTCAGGATGAATCTGAAGGCAGAAATAAGCTAATGTCCCATTTGAAAGGCAATTAAGCAGGAGGAATTCTCTTACTGGGAGGAGAGTCATCCTTTTTATTCTATTCAGACCTTCAACTGACTGCATGAGATGCACTCACATTAGGAGAGGCAATCTGCTTTACTGGCTCTATTGATTTAAATGTTAACCTCATCCAAACCCTTTACAGTAACACTCAGAATAAGCTTTGGCCAACCATCTGACCATCTTATGGCCCATTCAAGTTGACACATGAAATTAACCATCACAGGTGGGCATAAACAGTAGTACCTCAGAATAGAGTAGAAGTAAAAAGGACTAATGGAAGAAAATGAGGTTGAGACATACTTCATTGGCTAAAGAGAGCAAACTACAGAAGGAAAAAATCATGTGACTAAGTTAACATAAACTGTCTCTATATGAGTTGAAATTTGCAAAGGGGTTTGCTAAAATACTTAAAATATGGTATGCAATTCACAATCCTTTCTGTATAATTGGTGATTATAATTTAAAATTGAATATTTGGTTGACTTTCATTGATAAAATTTGAACAATTAAAATATAATTTCCTGGTTTTCAAAATTGGCTTTATTTTAAGCTACTAATTAAGATGTAGTTTTAAAAGTTGGACATGCATAATTTATTGGGATTTAGGGCATATATATACTTAATGCCCCATCTAGGGTTTAATTATCAAAATCCTAATTACATATCTCCTTAAAAGATCATGTAACTTATTTTATCTTATTAAAAACAAACAAACAATGACTTGTGAATTAATGCCACATTAAACACAAGTAGGATGACACGCATCTTAATTTCCTTAATATATTTTATTAAATAACAGGAAGATTTAAAGACTATCTGATCTATGGTCTTTCTAAATGAAATTGTGTTTAATTTATATGTTAAAACTGTCCACGCTTTTTTTTTTTTTTTGGTATCTTTAAGCTTTATTCTTGGTTTTTATACTTCACCCTTGCATTAACTACATATTTTCACACAATGGGTTTTAGTCTAACTAATAGATGTGGATCACAAGTATAGCACTGTTAAATTTTTCCTCATGTTTTATGATAAGTGTGTTCAGATGACAAATCTGATACTTGCTTGGGTTTTCCCAGAAGAGATCCTACATATTTCAAAGTATAACACCAAAAGAGCTATTTAAAGAAAGAAGCTGTGTATCATGAGTAAGACTGGCAAATCAATATTAACACTTTTCAGTGGACATGTGCACTTTTTGTGTGTGTGCATATTTATTTAATTCCTTAGGTATCCACAGATCTACCATTTATCAGATAACTAGAAAATCAATTATAGTAGAAAAATAATGCATAATAAATAATTTTAAGGACCTTAATAAAGTTAGTTATTAATTATCAGTACTTATACATTGTATACTTAAACCAAAAGTTCTATTGGGGACGTATATTTATGTACATAAATATGTGCATGTGTGTTTTATACATACAATGTTTACAAATAGTATATGTATACCCTGTTTAATTTGCTTCATAGCACTTTACATTATGTGAAATTATACTCCACTTCTTGAAACTTTTATTTTATGTGCCCCTCCCCCCTTCTCCTTCGTGTATAAGCTCCATTGCATTTTTCTCTGGCCTAGAAATATTAATAACACTTACTGGTCACCCAACAAATATTTGTGGAATGAGTGTATACATATAAAGAAGGATATATCGATATGGTTGAATAAACACATACGATATAGCAAGAGATCATTTGGGCAGTAATTAATCTCACTTTACATACACGGGAAGAAACTGATCATTTTTCTAATGGCAGTTTTAGGATGGAAGGTGAGTTTGAGAACCAGAAATCCAGACAGACAGAATGGAAACTAGAAAGGGCATAGTTGAAAGGGAGGGAACTACCATGGAAAGGGAATATTCTTTGTAGCTAGATAGGCAAGGGTTCATATCAAGAGGTTATTTTTTCTGATTCTGTGGGGTTAGACACATTATGTGAGTCTAAACTTGAAGCTCCTCATCTTTAGAGTGGAAGATAATCCTAGCTACCTTTTAGGGTTGTTTTTAGAATTTTTTTAAAAGATTTTATTTATTTATTTGACAGAGAGAGACACAGCAAGAGAAGGAACACAAGCAGGGGGAGTAGGAGAGGGAGAAGTAGGCTTCCCACTGAGCAGGGAGCCCAATGTGGGGCTCGATCCCAGGACCCTGGGATCATGACCTGAGCCGAAGGCAGCCACCCAACTGACTGAACCACCCAGGCGCCCCTGTTTTTAGAAATTAATGATATATATGTGTAAAGCATGTGGCACAGTGATTTAAATACAAAAGTTGCTGAAAAATGGTTATTTCTTTCCTTCTCTCTTCATTGTCCATTTGAAGCTGAGCTGTTTGGTTTACCCTCTTGCATACTGTTCAATCTCCAGCATCTAGGACAGTGCCTGGCACATAGTAATTCAATAAATGTTCATGAAGTGAATCCATGGCTTTGATGATGGAAGGGGAAGATCAGCAATCCTGGAAAAGAATTTTCCTATGACTTACAAAACATTGCTTAGCATAAATGTCTGAAAACTGGCTTTGCATATGGAAATAAGGTGATGTGAGAGTTTGAAACCATGCATGTGTTACCAAGTTATTTGGAATGACTGAAGTTCAAGTATTGGTGCAATGATCTCTAATATACAATATCAAGAATTTTAGCTTCGTTTTTTCCCTCTTACATTGTGCTTAATGTTGTATTAACACATATTTCCATAGTCTTCAGAATGCTTGTACATCGGTACCCAGTAGGCAATTGGTTGGACTGCCTCTGTCAGACTAGAGTCATACATAAAATATGACCTCAGTTCTATTACACTTGGACTGTTTTGGGTTGCAGAATAGATAAAAAATAGAAGGTGTGAGTATGAGTTCAAGATAAAAAAATTGTTTTAATTGTCTGTGAAAATGCAGCACCACTAGTTATGCATTTTAGAAGTAGTAAGAAAATTTCATATATCACGGGGCTTGGGTGGCGCAGTTGATTAAGGCGAAAGATTTATGCGATCTGAAGAGAAACCAGAGTATTAGTTGATTAAGCATCTGACTCTTGGTTTCAGCTCAGAGATGTGAGATTAATCCTTGTGTTGGGCTCTGCATTCAGTTCGGTTTGCTTGAGATTATTTCCTTCTCTCTCCCCTGCCCACCGGCTCATGCATGCTCTCTCTCCCTCTCCCTCTCCCTCAATCAAATTAAATAAGTAAGTAAGTAAATAAATAAATAAATAAAGGGCTGCTTGGTGGCTCAGTTGGTTAAGCATCTGCCTTTGGCTCAGGTCATGATCCTGGCGTCCTCGTCTCGAATCCCACATCAGGCTCCTTGATGGGCAGGGAGTTTGCTACTCTCTCTGCCTGCTGTTCCCCCTACTTGTGCTCTTTCTCTGACAAAAAAAAAATAAATAAAATCTTAAAAAAATAAATTAATAAAATTTTTTAAAAAGCCCTCATACATTATATCAATATTTAAAGAGGTAATAAAAAAAAAAAAGTTTTGTTTGGTTGGTGTTTGTTTTTGTCTTTTCAGTTATCTTTGCTACCACCTTTGGTGTAGCAGGTGCTGGAAGGTGTGAGTATGAGTTCAAGTTCTGCCAGCAGACAGACCTGGGTTCAAATCCTGGCTCCACTGTTTGCTCTGTTGCTCTATACACATTTCTCAACCTCTCTCGGCTTCAGCTTCTTTATTTCTCAAGCAGAGATAGTGAGAAAAATAACTCCCTGAACTTGAGAGAATAATCACAGGAGATGATGCCCATAAAGCTTTTTAGCAAAGTGCTAGGCCCTCAGAAATGTGAGTCATTGTGGTGAATATTGGTATCCTCACCAATATCACTACCACCAGTACTAGTATTAAAATTATCAGTAAAGAATTTTAACTTATTTGGATTAAAAATCATTGCCATATGTATGAAGAATTTTCTGGTACAAGCAGACCATCTTTCTAAGTCTAGAAAGACACATAATTTTATAGTTGTTAAGTCAGGCTGTCTTGTCCACTGAATAATTCTGTGCTCCAGATGGGTGAGCCACCAACTGACTAGTTGGGCTCCACAGAGCCGATGAAATTGGAGTGTCATCTTCTTGTAAGTGACTGAGGAGTGTATTTTAGAGAAAATGAGATGAAGCTTTTCTTTTTATCCTAAACAGAGTTATCTTCATGCTTTGACTAGAGGTTTCAAGAGAGTAGGGCTTTGTTTTGTTCAAGATTTAGCATGCAGTGCCAAGCTTGACACATTATAAATTTTCAGTAAATATTTGTTGATCGAGTGAACAAATGACAAGTTTAACAAAGAAGTTTCTAAATATTTTGTTCCAGAACTACGTCATTTCAGGTTTTATTAAAAAACAAACAAACAAACAAACAAAAAACCTCAGAAATAACTGAATATGTTTGTGTTGCTTCTACATTTAGAAAAGGTACGGAGTGCATGAGAAGGAATTTGTATTATTCATTTATTCATGAATTTATTCGTTTGATCATATGGTTCTCCCTTATCCCAGGGATTGTGTTAAGGGCTGGGAATAAAAAGATGGAAAAAGCTTTATTACCACCTGCCTTCAAGGAAGCTACAGTTGCTTGACAAGAAATAATAATTTTCGTTAAAATGACAAGGCAGTTATACATATAATACTGTGGTTGGGGATAATGAAGTCTATTTTTAGAAGTGTGTTCACAGGAGTTCAGCTTACACCATTCTAAGCTAGTGCCTGCATAAAAACTAATGTCTCCTGGAGTATTCCATCAGTATGACAGTAAGGTTTGTTGAAATGTAAGATGTGTTTGACATATGAAGTCTCAACTGACAGAAAAATTAAACTCACCTTTTTTCTGATGAGTAGAAATGTTCTGAGAGAGAATTATATTTTATCTGTAGGATGATTTGGGATATACCTTGCTTAGGTTTTGAGAAAATATGATGTAATAAAAAGAACTTAAGTCATTACCTTCAAAGTAATATACCCATTTGCTTCTCTACTAATAGTAAAAGGGATTTTTATGTCTGTACTTACCATTTTTTATGACTCCTTTTTGCTCTAGGTGGAGATGACAACGCATACCTAAATATGAAATGATTTTAATAAAATATCTTAAAACATTTTCTCCTTCAGAAGCCTTCATTAAAAAAAAATTGATTTTCATAGTAAAATATTTACTTATTAAAAAAATGGGAGGTTAGGTGTTTTTACCCTTAAGGAAAAGTCATTAGCATAAACTCCAAAACAGGACTATTCTAGGTACTTTGTTTCCTAAGGCCTAACAACTTGGGTTGGAGCCCTGTACCCTAAAGGATCTTCTGTTTACACTCTGGTTTTATGAATGTCATTATATCTTATGATGACAGATCTGAATTTCCAGGTATTGCCAAGCCTGTTGTAAACTGACATCAAGTGCTACAGCCGACTTACTGGGGGGTCCCATTAATCTTTGTGGCAAAGATGCATTAATAAAGTTAGCACTCACTGGCTCAACAGATACTGAAATTCCCTCATCTCAGCTTACAAACAGATAAATCATCACCTAGGAGAAAGAGTCCACTCTGACTTAAATTATTTTTCACAATAATTTACCATAAACCCACAACAAAGAGCGAAGGATGATGTTTAATGCTAGCCTGAAGGACTGCGATTTTGGCCCAGAAGGACTGGAGTTTGGGCTAGTCTTGTCCTACTTCCCTATCAACATGTTTAAAATATGGCTCTGATAATTTGAAAAGAAACAAAAATTGTTGACATAGTATGTTTCAAGCATGCCTGACTAACTACATGCAAACAGCATTGGTCAGGGTCAAGGGCCATTCTTCTTGTATCTTTCAGTGAAAAATCCTTGGTCAAGGACCCTCACCAAACCTTCACTGTTTTCTGATGCCAGAAAATCCACTGGGAATGGGAGAGGGGAAGTAATCTGGCATGGAGCTGAGGTAAAGACAGATTGATCCCTGCAGCTAAGAAAGCCTCAGAGTCAAAGCCCTTGCTTGCACGGTGCCTACCAAAGCCTTAGGAGGGCTCAGGAGTATGTGCAGTTGATAATACATTGTTGGTTTGTTCCCTTTAAATTTGTGAAAGTAATATTTTTGCTTTCATTTTCATAAACTAGGTCTCTAAAATTTTATAAACTTTAGACTTTACAAAATCTGGCTCTGCCAATGAGATAAAACCAAGGGAAAGAAGATCTGCATTCCATTTTGATTGATTAAAAAAAAAAAAAAGATAGTTATCCCCATGAATGCACAGATGCAAGGCTAATATGGAAGAGCTAATGTCTTTCCTGACTCATCCTCCATTGATTAGCATGGAATTGAAAGAATTTGCCCAGGGTTTATACTTCTGAGTTCCAAGTTTATGAAGAATATCTTAGCTATGTTTTCTTCATCTTCTGTTGAACATATAGTCATCCTCATGTGGTGAGTGCAGACTGCTCTCTCCCAGAACAGGGTGGCTGTGCACTCACACAGGGGTTCCATATACTAACCAAACTTAATCTGGTCACTCTTATTCCTCCATTCTAAAATGCTGGTTTTTCAGTTGCTCTTCCATATGAGTATCACCACCTCCACCAACACTGAGGCAAAAATAATCTTTTCTGCAAGACACTACATATTCCTAATTTTAATATAATCTAGTTCTAACATTTGTTTTCATTACTTACTAAAATTCAGCAGATGAATTTCTGAGCTTACATGAAGACAAGGGCAGGAGTGGTAGGGGCTGCTACCTTCAACGGTTTGTCTGTAAAATGAATATTTATAGATCTTCGGATTCCTTTTCTCAATATTGGATGGAGAAGGAAAGAGAGAAAGAAAGAGTGGAAGAAAAGAAGGAAGGGAGGGAGAGGAGAGGAGAGGAGAAGAGAGGAGAGGAGAGAAAGAAAGGAAAGAAAAAAAAAGAAAAAGATTCCTGCAGAATTAATAATCATCTAACATGCAAGTCAGTTTGGGAATGTATAAATTTTAGAAGTAAGAATTCCCTCTATTAGATCCAGAAAGGTCCTTAACCCTGAAAGGAAAACTGCTAAGTACATGATGGACGACTAAGTGAGGGTCCCAGTTCATAGGGACCAAAGTTCAAAAGTTGCTTGACCAAAATCTCATAGATATTAAATGTGGCTGATAACCAGGTCTTCTGACTCCAAGTCCTTTTCTCTGTTGGCTACTTCATGTTCCCCTCTGGTGCTGTATTGCAAAGGGTACAGTTGAATATAAAGTGATATGGATGAGTAAGAGGGATTGATCTTGGATCCCTAGTACAGGAATGAGAACATGTGACAAATATCTTAATGGTAGTGAGAAGCGCCACAGGATTGGTTGCTTAGGGCCATTTTGTCATCAACCTTGAGTTTCTTAACAAGAGTAGAAAGAGAGCTATTAGAATATGAAAGGGTGGGATGGTGTGGAATGTAAGGGATAGATGCAAAAAAAAAAATGCATTAAAAAATGTTCATTTTAAGGAAGACTTCAGGACCCCCAAAAGGCTGATTACAGGAATGCTTCCTAAATGTCTGTCTGAGGCAATCATCAGAAGTTAGAAGGTTGGCACTGGTCACATCAGTTGTTGGAACAGAGTTGACTTTCCCTTTAAAATCTCTGGTTGATGGCGATTACCAAGATCCCTTACTATCAGTCTGATAACCTAACTAAGAAAATTGTTCAGAGAATCTTTGAGCACCATTCATGACTTTTTAAACAATATGTTTTCATGAAAATTAAGAGTCCAGAGTCAGTTTTATTTGTTCTTCTTGAATGGTGTCAGTTTTTAGAATTGTTGAACTAATTGGAAAATACCAAGCCCTCTGTATTTATAGTCTTTATACAGTGAATCAGGAGCATGGTAATCTCTATTACAGAACTCAAATGTCTTACCATTATAGGAAAATATTCTCTTTGCTATACCCCACAGAGGGTTATTTTGTAAAGTTAAGTGTTCTTTCACTGTCTGTATTGAACAGCAGTTGGTAGAAACTTTATATGCCTTATTTTCGAGGAGGTGACTTTAAATTCTTATTTTAGGCAAAAGCATCTGCAAATTAAGACTGCAGAAAGCAGCAGAAAGAAGATCCTCACAGCTCTACTCAGTTGGACAATTCTTCATTACACTGACAATTTAATTGGGTGTAAAAAGAAATGGCGATTTAAAATCAAGGTCTTTAAGTGGGACAACCTACCAGTTTCAGAGTTAGTATTTAAAAAAAAAAATCAGGGAGCCTGGGTGGCTCAGTGGGTTGGGCCGCTGCCTTCGCTCAGGTCGTGATCCCGGGGTCCTGGGATCGAGTCCCACATTGGGTTCTCTGCTTCGGCGGGGAGCCTGCTTTCCCCTCTCTCTCTCTGCCTGTCTCTCTGCCTACTAGTGCTCTCTTGTCTGTCAAATTAAAAAAAAAAAAAATCAACATGACTCAAAGAAGGTACATCTTTAGTTCTCTAGTTAGTTATTTCCTATTGAGTATGTTCTGTGCTGAAATTGTCCCATCAGTTGTGCCTTTTTTTAAATTTTTTTTTTGTTTTTTAAAGATTTTATTTATTTATGACACAGAGAGAGAGATCACAAGTACAAAGAGAGGAAGGCAGAGAGAGAGGGGAGAAGCAGGCTCCCTGCTGAGAAGAGAGCCCGTTGCAGGGCTCAATCCCAGGACCCTGAGATCATGACCTGAGCCGAAGGCAGAGGCTTAACCCACTGAGCCATTCAGGCATCCCCAGATGTGCCTTTTAATGGCAACTTTTGCAGAAGAATTTGAAGATAAAGAGCAGAAGAAATGGAATTCACTTTTTTGTGCATGCACACACATATAGAAATGCTTCTTTTTATGAATATTCATTCAGTTTATTGTTATTTTGGTGCTTCCATGATTACTGTTCTAATTCAAACAATTTGGATGTTTTGGGTACTCTTAAATAGGAATGAAATTGGCGTTGCTTGTCTCATGAGGGAGAGGTTGTATTTGACTTATCCATGCTTGTGTGCCCAGCACTCATGCAATGGGTTCTACGGAGTGTGCACTCAAACATTTGTTGAAATAATATGTCAGGTAAACTTTACAAGTTGGAATTACTTGAGTGACATATCTGAGGTTGCCTAGTAATTAGGAATTGAAAAAAAAAAACAAAACAAGCTCCATATACAGGTTTTGCACATTCATTTGATGAGCAGTCATCAAACATTTCTCCAAAATGGTATCGCAGTTCCTTCTCCTCAGAACTGTACATCAATCAGCTGCCTCAGGTTTTAAGAGGGTATTTTGTGGACCAGCCCTTATCAGTAGCACTGAGTAGAAATTTCCCTTCTCCTCTTCCTTTTCCCCTCCTTTCTTCCTTTTCTCCCTTCTTTCCACAAATATTTTAGGTATTTGTAATTAATAGCCATCAAATTGCTTTATATCCCATGAGTCACCTAAATTTCATGAATTTTCAGATGGAAATATACTTATTTCTTTTACAAAGAGGGACCATGTTAAAAAAAAAGTATTTTTAAAGATGAATATTTTAGACAAAAGCTATAGAAAGTAGATGATGGTTGTGCTCATAAGGGTGTTTGACTAAATATCATCTTATACACTATTAGTCCCCATGAAACCATTACCAACTACATTATTTCTAAAGAAAAAGCGGCTGTATATGTGCCAACGGAAGCTCTGGGTAAGTTTTAGATCAGCTGGTGAAGGTAGTCTCAGCAATACAGAGGACATAATCACTCTGGGAAGATTAATAACACATCTAAATTGTTAGCATGTTTAGTCAGAGTAATTCAGAGGGGAAAACAAACAAACAAACAAAAACAAGGAGGGAAACTACATAGACCTCTATAACAAAACCAACAGTTATCTCTCTCCCTTGAAAGATGGCTCTGTGTAGGAGATAAACTGTTAGGGAATCTCAATTTGAGTCAGGTTACAGGTCTGATAGGAGCATACCTGTTTTTTGAGGAGAAACAGTGAATTCCTTTTCACATTTGCCATCACTAATAATTCTGTTAACCATAGATCATAATTGAGAATCTCATCTATGTCTATCATTCTTTTTTTTAAAGATTTTATTTATTTATCTGAGAGATAAAAAGACAGGACAGAGCATGCAAGGAGGGAGGGAGAGGCATAGAGAGAGGGAGAAGTAGGCTCCCTGTTCAGGGTACCCAGATTAGCAGGGAGCCTGATGCTGGGCTCGATCCCAGGACCCTGAGATCATGACCTGAGCTGAAGGCAGATGCTTAACCAGCTGAGCCACCCAGGTACTCTATGTTTATCGTTCTTTATTCAGTCCTCCATTGGATTTGAAGTAAGACATCACTGTGTTCAATTTTGAGAAGAATGGATTCTTAAACATACTGGCTTTAAAATTCCATGAAAAGATGGTTCTTATAATACTTGTAAGGCAGAGTGTTAAGTAAATATTAAATACAAAATGTTATGAAGACCACATATTTGATGAAATTTTGAACGTGGGGATATTTACCAGCTCATCTGCCAGGTTAAATTTGAAAAGTTTCCTAATGTCTCAGCACTCTTGTAAGCTTGGAGGGGACTCTGTTGTCTTTTTGACAAGTTCATTGGCCTATTGCAATTTGTTTGATTTGTACTTATGTTCCAGTACCTAAAATAATCTTGAATAATTAGAAAGTCTGAATATGATGTTTCATCATAAATGGGACTATAATATATGCCAATATTAGATGAGTAATTCACTTCCTTATGTTTGCAGTTGCTTAATTAAATCTTCTTTATAAAATAGCAAAATTCTTATTTATAACCTTCTCTTTAATGTTTGGGGAAAGTGTATGGGCAGGAGGGGATGAATGATTTAAATGGTACTAAATCAGTCAAAACTATTTTCTCCATGAAGGTATAATCAAGACTGTGGATGTAGCACAGATTAGCTAACATACATTGATATTTTATTGAGCTATAATGTGTATTGATTCCATGTTGAAAATTTTGAGCAAGTCTCTTTGGAATGAGGTAAAGGAATGAAAATCATTATTTCTCAATAAGAATACATTTATTATTTGAGGCAAGCGTTTTCCTCTCTAATTGATTTTGTTTTAAATGCCAAATCAGTTTTTCTTCCTATTTTGAGTTATAATAAAGCTAAGCAGAAGTCACAGAAAGACACTGAAAGTATATAGGTACTGTGCTAGATTTTGTGTGTGGGATATTCACTTAAAATGGTCTCAGTTTTATTGGACATTGTTGTCTCTGAGGCCAGTCTGTTAAGTAATGCTTATGAAAACATATAACTAAACTTTTTATAATAGAGGAGTTACTTTTTTCCCAAAGCACCATGAAAAGCCACTGTCTACATCTAAGAGGATAAATGAAATGACAATAGGCTTAATTTGGACAACTTTTTTTTTTTTTCCTGTTTAAATAGATGTGATAGCTTACTTTATCAAAGTGAGCACACTCAATTTTGTATGAATACTTGGTGTACTTACTGTGACCTCCTTGAAAAATTTGGGCAATAAGGTTTAATTGCATGCTCATCAAGCAAATAAACTTGGAGGGATACTCTCTGAGCGGTGGGCTCCCATGGCTCCCATTGATGTTAATGGGAGTTGCACATGTCTATTGAGGAGAGCATAATATAGCCTTTGAAGCTGGAGTTGCTAGTTGAGTGCTTTCTTCAGCTGTGCTCAGCTTCAGGGGCTAAGCTGAGTTAGAGTGGTCTACAGTTCTAAGACGTTAGTCTTTATAAAGCCCCCAGAACGTTATCAATGCAGACTGCAGACCAACAGTGAAAGAAGCGGGGGTGGGGGGAGGGGGTGGAGACTTTCTCTACCTCAAATGGAGGAAGAATTTTCAAGCCAAACAAAAGAAGGACAAATAAGTCAAGAATGGACATTCCTTTCCTTTAAAGTGGTGTGAGTTGGTTTAGTTCAGAAAGTGGAAAAGTCAGAGCCCCTCTCCTTCGGGAGAGCTGCCTGCCCTGTGTGGGTTCATCATACTCAGAACTGAATGATGTGCCCCTCTGTCTTACACTTTGGCCAACGGATAAGCAGAGGAAGTACTTGCCCTGGTATGTGATTTGTTCGTATTGTATCACCCTAGATGTCTATAATCCCAGGTTTCCAGGCTTCCTATTTCCCCTCTTTTTCCTTGCAAAAACTCCTTTCAGCAGTAGTCTTTGTAAGGATATGAAAACGTTGTAGAGTAGTCCCCCCTAATATGCAGGTGATAAATTCCAAGATCCCCAGTGGATTCTGAAATGGCGGATGGTCCCAAACCCTACATATACTATTTTTCCCCCTATACACACATACTTACAATAAAGTTTAATTTACTAATTAGGCATAATAAAAGCAATGATAATAAGTGATTGTAGCAATATACTATAATAAAAGTTATGTGAATATAGTCTCTTTTCTTTTTTTTTTTTTAATTTTATTTATTTATTTGACAGAGATCACAAGTAGGCTGAGAGGCAGGCAGAGAGAGAGAGAGGTGGAAGCAGGCTCCCCGCTGAGCAGAGAGCCTGACGTGGGGCTCGATCCCAGGACCCTGGGATCATGACCTGAGCCGAAGGCAGATGCTTTAACCCACTGAGCCACCCAGGCACCCCTAGTCTCTCTTTCTTAAAATATCTCATTATATTGTACTTACCCTTCTTCTTGGGATGATGTAAGATGATAAAATGCCCACATGATGAGATAAAGTGATATGAATGACCTAGGTGTTGTGACATAGCGTCAGGCTACCGTTGACCTTCTGATGAACTGTCAGAAGGACTGTCCGTTTCTCAGCTGTAGTTGACTTCGTAACTGAAACTGCAGAAAGCAAAACCACAGATAGGAGAGACTACCATAGAATTCTCTATTGTAGGGTTCTTTAAAAACAGGAAAATGGAATTGACTTACTCCTTAAAAAAAAATGTGATTATCTTCTCTATTAGAGTTGATCATCATCATTCATGGATTCCATTTTTATGAATTCCCCTACTTTTTAAGATTTATTTGTCACCCCTAAATTAATACTCATGGCACTTTGATGGTCATTTTACAGAGTTGCAAAAAATTTGTGTCACCCACCATACTTGTTCCCAGCTGAGGTCAAAGAAGGTGACCAGTTCATGCCATTGGTGTAATTAATACAAGAGTAATGAGTTCAAAGGTTTGATTATCTTATGACCAGATATAGATTTGCCTGTATTCAGTCTGATAAGACTCCACACAGATTAATGGTGGATACTATAACAAAGTCCAGGACAAAATCTATGGCTAGCTCAGTTTTAGCTAGCTCATGTTTACTCATAATGTATTAGTTATGCCATATTTATGTCTAAAAGGCAGTATAATTAAGATAATAATGCAGTATCAAAAACCAAATAAGAGAAAGTCATATTCTGGTAAATTGCCTTCCAGATTTACCAAACTATGTAGAGTTTTAATTTTACTGTGTTTTAGGGGAAAATAATAGTGCAGGAATAACTATATTCTTCTCTGAATAGGAACTGTCTCTATGAAGACAGACTATTCATTTAAGAAAGTTCTTACAGAGAAGACAGTTGGGCTGAGATGTGGAAATGCAATTTTTCTGGTCCCTCAGGGGCTTAAGAAAAATAACTAAACCAGTTCTGAAGCTGGTGGTTGCCCCTCTGGACTGACATGTAGAAGAGGGATTAGACTCATTTTATGTTAGCTCAGACAGCCCAATGAGGATCGGAGAGTGGCAGATTTCTGGATTGGTCCCAGAAAGAACTCTGGAAGGATCTTAGCTTCCTGAAATTACCAGAGCAATTTTAGGAGGTAGAGGTGAATGATAATTTTCTGGGAGTGCTGGAAAGGCACAGGATTTAGGCTTTGGGTAGAAAACATGGTGTGATGATGTCACAGATTCTGTGGTGCTGTAATATAATGATCTGCCTTTATTCCCACTTGGATTTATTTTTAGTTAAAGAAAAAACAAAAAGGAAAAAGAATCACTAGAGGAATAGTCTAACCCTCTAGGATGAAGCTGTTGGTCTTTTATAATGACCACGTTCTCAGCAGCAGTGTCAGCAATAGGGCCAGTCCTTCTCTTCCCCCTGTCTTCTCTTCCTCCAAAATGGGTGAGATGATTAAAACAAAAAAATGCAATTTGTCCTTTAAAACATTTGCTATGTAACTTTGTCTTGATGTGTCCATAATTTTTACATTTGTTTTTCAAAAGTCATGTTTGTTAAATACCTATTATGTATTGGATGTAATAGAAAACTAAATACTCCCTCATACACTCAGGAGATAAGTAAAATATAATCCCTTTATTAATGAAATAAATCTTAGGGTTGTGTCATTGGCTGATAGAATGGGGAGTGTAAACATGCTAAAGCTTAGCTTTTGATGTGATATAATTAACCCTGTTGTCAACTTAAATATCTGATGATATCTAATACTCTGTAGTAAGTTTTATCAGCGCTATCATAGCTAATCATAGAACTGTCCTGATTCAAAGTCATCTATTGTAATTTGAAGTAATCACACCTGAGATAATTGGTAAGCCATGCTAATAGTTTTTCAGGGAAGGTAATGTAAAGTTTCTTGTGTTTATTTTCATCTTAATAAGTTCCTTTTTAATTTTAAAACATATGTAAATGATACAGAAATACATTTTCTTTCAAACCATTTTACCTATTTCACACCATAAACAGCGGAAGATGCTCTTCATCACCTCCTCCCTCAGAGGTGGTCGCGTGTGTACATCTTTCCAGACCTTTTTTCAGTATACTGTGGGTTAATAGCTGTGGAAGGCATTCATTGGGGCTTACAGTTTTTATCTTGTTTTTCTTTAACCAGTATTTCATAGATCATTCTGCAGTTTGATTTCATTTTCACAGAACAATATTTCACCTGCTACCATGTCGAAACATATAGATCCACCACTGGGAGGTTACACAGCTATCTGTTGTATAATGCACTGTAACTTATTCCATTGTTAATGACTGCTCCAAACCCAGCTCACACAGCGCATGCCACAAACACCCTCAAAGATGCCTTGCTGCACAGGATAGGATTGCCGTAGGGTTATCACCAGAGGTAGATTCAGTCTCATTTGAACTAGTAACAGTACGGAGTTGTAGGTGGATATATGCATAATGATTGATAAAATGGAAACTGCTATGTAAGGATTAATGTCGCCAATGTAATCGGAAGTATTTTGAATTATATTTTGTCTAAAGTATTTTGAATATACAATATACAATATACAAAATGTATTTTGTGTAAAGTATTTTGAGTTAATATTTTGAAAACAACTATTTCATAGTATGAATTACATATTCATAAATCTATATATTCTTGAAAAGTTATTTTAATGAATATTTTTCATGTTTACTCAAGATTCACTTTAGACCTATTTACCATTCTAAATTTTAACCAGAACTCACTTTTTCTTGGTGTTTGGTGTCTTTTTTAAACATAATTTTCATGAGAGTTATTTTTATAGACATTGTATGGACACTTGCAGCAAAAAAGAGAAAAGACACACACCAGCAGCTAAAACTGACTTCTATACTAACTTTTAATGCAACAGAGACTTTAAGGATGGAAAAAGACTTGTTGGGTTTTTATTAAATACTATTGTTTTAAGTACTTGTGCCCACATGTAGGGAAATATTTTCCCTAATATCAATCACTCCTATAAAAGCTGTGTAATGGACATAGAAACTCACACAGATACTTAAGAAAGTAGATGATAGTGCCACAGCAAATGTGAACCTTTTGAAAGTTAATACATCATTTGGTAGAGTTTAAATGCCATGGTTTGTGCACATGAAGATACACAGTACCAGGGCTATGGCATTCCGTTTGGACAATGTGAAAGCAAAGACAACTAAGTATCACTTGGTTTGGGATTGAGGCCTATGGTCTACTTGTCAAGTTAACTTGAATGATTGGGCCACTTGTCCCATCCAGTGGCATTTTGGATACTAACCCAGTGAAGATGAAGCTTTAGAAAATTATTCCAACTGATGTGGCATAAATCCACCAGGCTTTGATTTCCCAGCAGAAACACATTTCTTACTATTGACTGACTTAGGACCCAGCCATGGTCTTTGGGACAGACATCTAGTTGGCACAGGCTGGCTCTATGCTTCCCAGTAATTTCCGCATTGCTCCAGGCTGATCTCAGTCAAAAGAACTATAGTTTAAGGACCTGATTTTAGAGTTTTTACCAAACAGTAGTGGCTGTGGCACTGATTCTCACAGACTTCTTTGCTTCCTGCTTGGGCAGGCTCACATGGATTAGCCATTGTCAGTGGTAACCTGCCTAAAACTGATTAGAGGATTTTCTTGTGGAAACAGAACTTCCCTTGTTTCCCTTCAAAGGTGAAGCTTCTGGCCTAGGCCTAGAGGTGTGGAGGGGCACTTGACTGTCATGGTAAGAGAGTTTCCATGGGAACCACCTGCCTTCTTATGTGCCCTACTGTGCTCTGCAAGAATGCTGGAAAGTAGAAGGAAAGTGCTCCTGGTTTCCTACTAGACCAGGGTTGAGAATAGCCCGTCTTGTGCTTAGGTGGTTCCACCAGTATTACTGTGTCCCAGAAGAGGTTTCATCCTCTCCCCATTGAAATAAGCTCCCTTTCCAGGTACCACATTCATCTTGCAGTCTGCAGCCCCACCAGGCTTCTATGCTGCTCTTCAGGTCAGAAGTATCTGCATTTTTGTTGACTTCTTTCACAGTCTTGCCTTTTCTGATATAGGCAGTCCCACATCATAATTTACACAGTGATCCTTCTTTTCTTCCATGTCTTTCTATTGGGCCACCTATGCCTTAATTGAAAATAGTCCTTTTTGCTACTGCAATAGCTATCAACTGAGCTCTCCACAGTCTCTCATGCCCTTCACTCATCCCACGGAATGCTGCCAGATGTTCCCTTTGCTCCTAGATTGGAATTCATGCACAACCTTGGGAGAAAAACAAATGCATAGGGGTGCCTTTGTGGCTCAGTGGGTTAAAGCCTCTGCGTTTGTCTCAGGTCATGATCACAGGGTCCTGGGATCGAGCCCTACATCGGTCTCTCTGCTCCGTGGGGAGCCTGCTTCCTTCTCTCTCTGCCAGCCTCTCTGCCTACTTGTGATCTCTGTCTGTCAAATAAAAAAAAAAAAATCTTAAAAAAAATAAAATAAATTAAAAAATAATGATAAATAAATAAATTTAAAAAAAACCACATATGCATATTCTTTAGTTTTGACTTCATGTGGCCAAACATGTAAAACAAAAATAAGACAACGTGGAATATAAATGTATTTGCTGGTGAATTATATAAAGGAAATATATTTTGAGGATACTTAGATACAGAAAGGACTAGATAACATAGTTAAAAATTGCCTTTTTGAAAGTTGTAGCATAATGCTTTTTCTGCTCTCTTGCTTTCCTTCCTTCCTTCCTTCCTTCTTTTCTTCATTCCTTCTTTCCCTCACTTACCCTCTTTCATGTTCTAGTCATCAACATCCATTTACCTTCTAGTGATGTCTTTAAAAAGTAGCACATGCAAGTGGCAAGTCCTGCCAATATTTGTGTTAAAAAAAAGAAAAAAAAGAAGAAGAAAGAAAATCTCAGTGACTTAGAGTCACGCTAGTTTTTTTTTTTTTTTTTTTGGTCTTAAAATAATGAGTTTTCCTTCCTTACTCTATAGGGGCTATGTTATAAAGAAAAGGAAATTTGTTGGAAAGAAGTTAAGGTAATAGATTGATTTTACTTACTATAAGAAATTTAATCTTTCAAGTATTTTACTTCTTTGGATAAACAGATAGACATTTGAAGATCTCATTATCTTAAAAAAAAGGTAGTGAATTATGATTAAAAGAATCATATTTCAACTTTATAGTATAAAACCACCATGAAGGGTGCCTGGGTGGCTCAGTGGGTTAAACCTCTGCCTTCAGCTCAGGTCTTGATCCCAGGGTCCTGGGTTCAAGCCCCTCATTGGGCTCTCTGCTCAGCAGGGAGCCTGCTTCCCTCTCTCTCTCTGCCTACCTCTCTGCCTACTTGTGATCTCTCTCTTTCTCTGTCAAATAAATAAATAAAAATCTTTATTAAAAAACCACAAATGTTGATGTGGGAAATTTTAGGAGAATCCTTTTTTTTTTTTTTTAATTTTATTTATTTCTTTGACAGACAGAGATCACAAGTAGGCAGAGAGGTGCCCCTGATGTGGGAAATTTTAATGTAATTATTTAGGCTTATAAAAATTTACTTGAGGGCCTGTATGGCTCAGTTGGTTAGGCGACCTACTCTTGATTTCAGCTCAGGTTATGATATCAGGGTGCTGGAATAAGCCCTGTGTCAGGTTCCATTCTCAGTGGGGAGCCTGTCTGAGGACTTTCTGTTTCTCTCTCCCTCTGCTCTCCCGCACTTTTGCTATCTCCGTCTCTCTCAAATAAATAAATGAATCTTAAAAAAAAATTACTTCCAGTATGGTAACAGTTGGCTAACAGAGTTACTTTTTCTGGGCTTTGTTTGCATTTTTTTTTTCCCCTTCACATCTAGACAGGATTACTTCCTGTTATATAATTTGATGAAATGGTTATATGGGGTTTTTTTTAAATGTCAAGAAACAGAAGCACTTCTGAAAATTAGATAGAATAATACAGTAAAACTAGACTAATGAATAATGTCCATGTGGCTTAAAATAGTGAATGAAGCCACAGTGACATACCAAAACAGGGACTTGCCACAGGGCTATGAGCATTTATGAATCAATACTTTCAGTGTCATTCTGTGGTGCTCATCATATCTACTTCTTGTGTAACACAATGCTCTTTCCCTGTGCATATAGAATGACTAAATTTTTATTCTGCTTAATAACAGTTTTCAGGAGAAAGGAACTTTAGCTCTTGTCTTAACCTCGATTCAGGCATGTACAGGAAACCAAGTGGTATGGACAGGATACTGGGATGGTGGTCAGGAAGCCTAAGATCTCATCCTGAAATCAATACTAAATGGCAAAATGATGCTAACCAAAACCCCTAACCTTTTCATGCTTCAGGGTTTTCTTTTTTTTTTTTTTTTTTTTTTCCCCCCCTGAAGACTGGAGTGGATAATATTAGCCATCATTTTATTGAGCCCTTACTACGTACCAAGCTCTATATAAATGCTTTCCAAAATATTTCTTTTGCTTTTCGCAGTGATCTTGTGAAGTTTTATCTCTATTTAAAATACTTAGTCTTTTTATACTTACAAGCCACTTTATTCTGCATATTATACCATTTAATTTCATACAAGTTCTGAGGGGGTAGGTAGGGAATTTTCTCCCATTTGTCTACTGGAAAGCCTGCAGTTCAGTGAACTTAGCAGCTCAACTCACAATCAGGGCTTACTATAAAACTAAGCTTCTCTCATTCAACATGTGTTT
This sequence comes from Lontra canadensis, assembly GCF_010015895.1. NCBI lineage: Eukaryota > Metazoa > Chordata > Mammalia > Carnivora > Mustelidae > Lontra > Lontra canadensis. The sequence goes on from NW_022631159.1 coordinate 152,513, forward strand.
GGGAATTTTTGAGGGAGGGAGATACTTGAAATGTTTTTCTCTGCACATCATTTGTATAAGGAAGAAATAAATATAGTTAAAAAAGAAGAGAGATGTCAACTGGGTGAGACAAAAATATGTGATGATCAGGGTCCCTTCTATATCTATGAATTCATGGCAAACCATGGTATGGTATAGTAATTTAGTACCCAGAACATTAACTAATGATAGTTAAATAACTACCATTATTTAACTCTATTTTATTTTACTAAGAAACTTATGATAGTCAAAGTTGGACTTCTGTTAATTTAGTTTTTCATTTTACTTTTTTAAGTGCCCGGTTTTATGAAGGACGCTCCTGCTCATCACTCATGCTCTGTAGATTATGTGTGTGGATGGTGAGAGAGACCTGTACACAGTAATGAGAATTTCCATGCATGCATTGAACATTCACTCTGTTTTCAAGTGTCATGTTACCTGCTCGTCATATATTAGTTCATTTTATTCCCATGATAACCCTACCAGATGGGTTATATTTTCAGCAATTTATAGATGCAGAAATTAAGGTAAGCTGAAATTCCCCAAACCACAATGTTTAGAGAGGAAACTGACTTTGAACTAACTCTGCATTCAAAGTCTATATCCTTTTCTACACTGTGCCACTGCCCTTTCTGAAATGATTTACCGATCACTCAGTCCAGGGCTACACATTAACGTGCTCAAGTCCTGGACTTAGCTAAGTATATGTGCAGTTGTGAAAATTAACACAACTCTTCTTCCTGGAACATCAGCTTTCCTCAGAGATTTGGGGGGAAAAGAGCATTATTTTAATATTAAAATCACACTGCATTTATTAAGAGGTTAAATATAAAATTATCATTCACCTTTAAAATGAGACAAATTGACATAAGATTTTTGATGTTGTTTTGGTGGTTACTTTGTGCTTTGCCCACAGATGACCTTGGTCCTCTGACTTCAGGGGTGCCATGTGGAAAACACTGAGAAGCCTGTTCTTCATCTGGTTTATTGATTGAGAAATCATCCCAGAGTCTCACCAGTATGTAAAATGCCTCAGCCATATCAGCTCCTGCTGATTTTTCTCTTCGGACCACTTATCCTTTCCCAATTGTAGAGATAAAGAACATATGGCCCAAGTCATAAAGACCCCTAAAGAAATATACCCATTAGAGCCTCCAGAATTAAGATAATCAAAAGAGTATTTTCCTTTCCTTATTTTTATCCTTAGGCACATTTAAAAAATTTTATTTATATCATCCATTGCCATCACTAATCTAATGGTGATTGCTGGTCATCACGAAACCCAGTGGAGATTTTCTTGCATTCTGGCTAATTTGATAAATGTGGACAGCTAATTCAGATCCCAGATGCCATGCAGCAGGGAGGAATAAGCCAGATGAAGATGTGGGAGGGACTCTGAAGGTCTCTGAGTGATACTAAATGACTCTCTGATAATAGGCTTAAGAAGGAGTATCCTTTTCCGGGTGACCAGGTGGCCCTGAAATTCCATGCAGGGATGCTTTGCTAAGCGTCATTCTAGGGTTTGTAAATATATCATGCTCTTCTTACCCAAATTCCTTATTGGGGATATGTTATGCTATTTCTCTTCTACCACAAGCAGAATACTTTGCTAAAGTTTCATATTATGCAACTTTTCATTTCTGTTTAAAATAGGTAAAATGGATAATTCAAATCTACAAATTTCACTTTCAGCCTTGAATAATGTAGTTCAACTCTTTATATTGTCCAAGTGAATAGAGAAATAGTAAAATCTTCACTTTTCTTTGTAATTGTGTAGATTCTATTATTGTGCTCATTTTATTAACCTGGATTCAATCATAGTCTGAATGATAGGTTTTATGAATATTTTTATAAAGTTCCTGAAATTGAAATTGTTATAACTGAAGAAATGTGAAAGAGAAAGTTATCATATAGATATAAAAATAACCTTTCTAGAAGGAAATAAAATAAAAATAATATTTAGTGTGATCTTGTGGAGCAGAGGAGGGAGAGTTGTTGAGAAGAAGAGAACAAGGCAGGATAGATTTCAGGATTACCGAAGACCACATAGCACAGTAATTCTTGCTACACTAAATGGCATCTGGGGTTGGTTTCCCTCCTCCTAGAATTACAGTTTTACTCCTTGGAATAAATTAAAAACTCATTTCAGCTCTCTTATATATCATATGACCTGGATTCCTGATGCCTTCACATAAGGAACATATGTGTTTACAAATGCTTCACATCTCTTCACTTGTTAGATTCAGAGGCCCCTGTAAGATGCTCTCCTCAGGTAAACAATTTTCCTTCTCTTGGCCTCTATTCCCCTCTTTAAAAAGGAGAGGGCTAAAAAAAAAATTTAAAAAATGAGAGACTTAGGCTGCTTACATTAGTGTTCTCTAATTACAGACTCATGCTGACTGGCTAGTATGAGTTTTGTTTCTGTTTTAATGTGTGTGTGTCGGTGTGCTTGTGAAATCTCCCATCCAAACCAATCCCCACCCCCTTTTTCTTTTCCTCCTTTCTGAATACCCTTCAGCCTTCTCATCACTATATTCCAAAAGGAATTCTTAGGGATATTCCTTCATAGAGATTTGGTTCATATGTGTGACCCCTTCATTTTTTTTAAGATTTTATTTTTAACTAATTTCCCTACCCAACATGGGACTTGAATTCACAACCAACCCTAAGATCAAGAGTCACATGCTCTGCCTACTGAAGCCAGCCAGGTATCTCTACCCCAACGATTTTTTTTTTTTTTTCATTTGTCTCTGACTTGTAGAGGTATACAATGGAAGTGGAAAGCAAGATCCTTCTAGATTCTTGAGATTGACATAGTACCATCTGTACATCCCCCTCCCCCAAGAAAGGACTCAACCATTCTATGACTTTCCACATGCTTGTTAATTGTGTGCCACCCATTGTATCAGAAAGGTAACAAGTACCAGTTTGGATGATCAACAATTAGTAAATAGAACATGCTTATGTTGCTGAAGTTCATGGTGATGAGAAGAAAGGCCTCCAACTAGTTTGTGTCTCTTGAGGCAGAAAGTCAGGGCCCCAAGGCTAAACGCAGCCAACACACATCAATTGTGTAGCATGCACAGAGGACTCTGCTGTGTGTTTTAGGTACATTCTCTCTTCATCCACATAACAATCTCTAGTCATTGATATCATTCTTATTTTCAAGGAAAAAAAAAAAAAAAACGGGTTTCAGGGGGTTTAGTAACTTGTCCAAAGTCCCAAAATAACTAGAAGATCTGGATTTGAAACCCAGATTTTCTGACTCTGACCTCTTTGTTTCAGTGATATTCACAAAAGCTTATCTCTTTTGTGAAATGAAAGAACCCATATTTTTTAACCCAGTGGTTTTAGATCACGTCAGTGGTGGTTTGGTGAGGTAGAAGATACCTCTCAAAATTTTTCCTTACTTTGGTCAAGTGTGCTCAAAGTGCAGCAAAACTATGGTAATGAAGTTAAATTCACAACTCATTAAACATAAGCCAATAGTTAAGTCCAATTATACTCAGCACTTGCAGCTTCCATAAATACTAAATTGTCAGATTTAATAAACTTCAAAATTTGCTCACCTTGCATTCTTCCAACTATTGTTTTAAGGCCTGCTGAACTACATTATATTGGTAAAAAGTTATTTTGCTGAAGAGGCTGATAGAAGAGTTCATTTATGGCACTTGAGTTGATGAATATGGGCACTTGCATGTTTTGACAGTCCAGAGGTTACTTACAGTGATTCAAATAATGGATTTCAAAATATAAGTACTCTTGTTTTTTTTTTTTTTAAATAACTTAGGAATACTGAAACTGTTGCCATTGCTCCTAAATAAGTTGCTTGCCTCACCATGCCTCCTTCTCTGACTAATGATTTAAAGTCAAGCCCTTGAGATCCATATTATGGTTCTTCTCCATATTTCATGTTTGATACTCTCTCCCATATGGCTTCAGGGACCCACATCTTGATTCTTATTCTTTTTTCCCTAAGCTGTGGCTAATAGTTCCAATAACTCATGGGATATTACCCCCTAAATATATTGCAGTAATCTCAAACTAAACAGTTAAAAACTAAACTCATTTTCTCTTCCATTTCCTGAACTTTTCATCTCAGTTAATGGCACCACCATATTCTTGGTTATGTAAGTCTGAAAACTCATAGTATTACTTGATTCATCTTTTGTCCTTCACTCTACAGAACTAAGTAAGCAAAAGCTTCTGTCAGTTTTACCTCAGAAATATGCCTTAAATTTGATCTCTTCTTTTTATCCTACCTTTGGCTGACATAACTCTGGCACTCATTATTGCTTTTGGAACCTCTGCAAGAGATCATGTCTTTTTATTTTTTTTTTCCTTTAAGTATACTCAACACATAATGTTACATTATTTTCAGGTGTGCAACTTAGTGATTTGACAGTTTTATACACTTTGCTATGCTCACCACAAGTGTAGTTGCCATCTGTCTTACTACATCAGTATTACAATATCATTGATTGTATTCCTTATGCTCTGCCTTTTATTCCCATGACTTATTCATTCTGTAAATGGAGGTGTGTATCTCCCTCTCTCTTTCACCCATTTAGTCTGCTCTCGGCATCTGTTCCTTTCTTGCCAACTTTGGTTTCATCCCCCAGTGCCTATAGTTTAAAATCTAAGCTTCTTAGAATGTCCAGAGTCCCTTGCTTGCCTCATCTCTGGCTACCATCATTTCAGGAAGGTATTTCAGTGATGAGGATAGCTGTATTGTTTCCAGGACAAAGTAGAGACTTTGATGCATAATTGATGGGAAGTATTTTCTAGTCCTAATACATTTTAATCCAAAGCATACATTATTGTTATAAACAACCAGAAAACCATGAACTCATCCTTCACGCATACTGGTAGTCACTCTTCTAATTTGCTAGGCTTTTCCATTAATGGATTTCAATATGATTTCAGTGTGACTAAACTGTAAAATATTTGCATTGGGAAACCACATATAAAATTTTGCTTCCTCCAAAGTATTTCTAATCAATATATATTTATCGGTTGATTGATTAAGTCAGTGGATAGGAGAGTTAGGATATGTACTTTGTGTTACTTTTCTTTATAAGTAACAGCTATTGTCAGGTTTATATTGTAAATGGGATTAATCATCTAATTGCTTGCTGAACTTTAGTGACTATAATTGAGAGCATTTCCTTCTCAAATAAATGAAGTATTTAATTTAGGAAATGGGGTTCTGGGTGCTAAGGTTCTTCTTTTTATTCAGGTCATGGAAAAATGTTCTCAAGTGTTGAGGAAGCAAACACTTAAAAGGAGGTAGCTCCTGTGTAACAAAGTAAATAATCTTGAAACTAATGACTGGAGGAAGCTATCTGTAGCCCATACACCAGACTTTCCACCCACACCAAGATCTTAAACTGCAATCTGAGTACAGTGTAATATTTAAGAAAAGGTAGACTTTCTTCTTTGATTTTTTTCTATCACAATGACAATAAAAGCAACCTTTAAATCTGGTTTAATCTAATAATTGTCTGTATAGTTCTCCTGCTGATGTTTGCAAGGAGTAATGAATGATTTTACTAAGACTGAATTAAGCAACTTGTAAGTGGTGAAACCTCCAAAGTCAATGCAATTTCATTAAAATCATTATTAGTTTCAGGGAGGGATTATAATACATTTTCCATGGAATACAAATCAGCTTGCAGGTACTAGAATGCTATTTATGATTTAAAATGCTCTTTGAAAGCTAAAAATTTATTAAGGCAGGTTCAATGGCTATATTTTGTTCGAGCATTGTTGGAATCTCTTCATCTTCCAATGGCAACAGTCTGAGGAAGATTAAGTAATTTAATGGTGCGTCTGACTAAAAAAGAACGTTTTGAATGAGTAGAAGTGCAGATGTGTGGAGGCAGAGATGTAATTAAAACTATGATACCAATATAGACAGATATGTTATATTTTACACATATATATATTTCCATATGCATTATGTATTTTTCTTAGATTGAACATGGGGCTGGCTCTGGAAAAATGTTAATGCAAATGAGTTCACTCACACTGTTAGTCTGTTCTATTTAAGGTTGTCTGTGGTGTTTGATCATATGAGAACAGATCAATGGGAGGTTGAAGGGAGAACCTTTTTGTCTTTATGTAAGATAAAGCATGCTGATTCCTATTGTACTTTAGAATATTTAAAAAACACACTTAAAAAATTGTGTACTCTCACACAAATTCAAAGAATTTATCAACTCATGAAATAGTGGTCTCTGGTGTCCTTATTCCTGGCAAGTTTCATAGTGAAGCTTATATGGCAAGAGTCATAAGCAAAGAACAATAAACAAAAACTGCTGAAACCCATCTATATCACATGTAGTTTAGTTAGCATTTCTTAATTTTTTATTTCATCATCAGATATCTTGAGTTTAAGAATGACTTCCCTAAGGGAGATAAACCATAAGTGACTCTTAATCTCACAAAACAAACTGAGGGTTGCTGGGGGGAGGGGGGTTGGGGAGGGTGGGGTTATGGACATTGGGGAGGGTATTTGCTATGGTGAGTGCTGTGAAGTGTGTAAACCTGGCGATTCACAGACCTGTACCCCTGGGGAAAAAAATATATGTTTATAAAAAATAAAATTAAAAAAAAAAAAGAATGACTTCCCTACTTCCTCTACCTCCTAATTCATCTGCTTTTCTAATTCTATGTATAATTGGAGGCAAGAGGCACCACTACAGGCTTTTGCAGACATGGTGGGGTAAAGTCCAAGTCTTGGACAAAGAAGAAGGTGCATGCCAATAGTCTAGGGGTCTTTTTACCTCTACAAATACACATAACTCAAAACCTTTTAAATGTGAAAACATGGTAATACTTTCATATTTAGAACTCTTGGTGAGTTCAAAGGGTAGGATGCCTAGATCATTTACAAAAGGCATTTGACTTCTTTAATTTCTTTTCAATGGTATATTGGATTTTGTGCCTCCAGATATGTGTAGAGAGTTCCCTCCATTGTTTAGTTTCTCCTTGCTCTGTATCTTCTGTTTAAGACACCCTGTTAAGTGTCAGTGACTGTGTATAGAGCTGGAGGGCTGACATCTTTTACCCTTCTCTATCTTTCTGTGTACTGTCTTGTATCAACAATGTGAATACCTCAAATTCTTTTCCTCTCTAGACTAAGACTGCTTAAAGGTGGGTCTTGTGCCTTTTATCTATAGGTTCCTAGACCTAGTATAATGCCTGGCATGTAATAGTCGCCGGATACACGTTTCATGACTGAACTTAATTGATAAGTAAATGATTTTCTGAGTTTCATTTTTCAACCTGATGATCTCTGCCATCAGTTTAAGACCCTGAATTGCCAAGGAAATGTTGAAAAAGAAAAGCAAAGCTGGGAGCATCACGTTTTTTGATTTCAAGCTATATTACAAAGCTGTGGTCAGCAAGACAGAATGGTACTGGCACAAAAACAGACACATAGATCAATGGAACAAAATAGAGATACCAGATATGGACCCTGAACTCTATGGTCAATTAAACTCCCACAGATCAGGAAAACAATATTCAATGGAAAAAAGAAAATCTCTTCAATAAATGGTGCTGGGAAAATTGGACAGAATTGGAGAATTGGATATAGAAGGATGAAACTTGACCATTCTCCTATACCATACAAAAAGATTAAACTCTAAATTGTTGAAAGACCTCAATGTGAGATGGAAATCCATCAAAAACCTAGAGGAAAACATAGGCAGTAGACTCTTTGACATTGGCCACAGCAGCTTCTTTCAAGACATGTCTCCAAAGGCAAGGGAAAGGGAAACAAAAGCAAAAATGAACTTTTGGGACTTCATCAAGATAAAAATCTTCTGCACAACAAAGGAAACAGTCAACAAAACAAAGAGGCAGCCCACAGAATGGGAGAAGATATTTGCGAATTACACTGCAGGTAAAGGACTGGTATCAAATATCTATAAAGAACTTCTCAAACTCAATACCCACAAAACAAGTAATCAAGTCAAAAAATGGGCAGAAAACATGAACAGACACTTCTTTGAAGAAGACATACAAATGGCTAACAGACACATGAAAAAATGTTCAACATCATTAGCCATCAGGGAAATTCAAATCAAAACTACATTGTGATACCACCTTACACCATCTAACGAATGGCAAAAACTGACAAGGCAAGAAAATACAAATGGAGAGGATGTGGAGAAAGGGGAACCCTCTTACACTGTTGTTGGGAATTCAAGTTGGTACAGCCACTTTGGAGAACAGTGTGGAAGTTCCTCAAAAACTTAAAATTAGAGCTACCCTGTGACTCAGCAATTGAAGTACTGGGTATTTCCCCCAAAGATACAGATATAGTGAAAAGAAAGGCCACATGAACCCCAATGTTCATAGCAGAAATGTCCACAGAGCCAAACTGTGGAAGGAGCCATTCAACAGATGAATAGATAAAAAAGATGTGGTCCATATATACAATGGAATATTACTCAGCCATCAGAAAAGATGAATACCCAAATTTGCATCAACATGGTTGGAACTGGGGAAGATGATGCTAAATGAAATAAGTCAAACAGAGAAAGACAATTATCATATGGTTTCACTGACTTGTGGAGCATAAGCGATAGCATGGAGGACATTAAGAGAAGAAAGGGAAAAATGTAGGGGGGTACCAGGGGGGAGATGAACCATGACAGACTATGGACTCTGGGAAACAAACTGAGGGTTTTAGAGGGGAGGGAGATGGAGGGATAGGTGACACCAGTGATGGGTGGGCGCAAATTGTATGGAACACTGGGTGTTACCTGCAAACAATGAATCATGGACTACAGCAAAAACTAATGAGTACTGTATGGTGACTAACATAACATTAAAAAAAAAAGAGAATGTACTCTTTTATAGCGCCATCACTCAATGGGGAGAACAACAGCATCAATAAGGTGCAACAAATTGAAGTTACGGTGGTCTAATAACATCTCCATTCAGTAAATAATGAAATGAAATTGGCACAGAGTTAAGATGGACCTGTTAAGTGGGAGAAATAATTGAATATGAACATTCAGGAACATATAAATAAAGCAGTATTATTTATTTTTGTATGCATCTCAGGTATCCTTTTTAATTTAGCAATATTAAAAGATATATACATATTGTGGTTTATTCTCAAATGACCACATTTGGTATGTTAAGTTTGAGAGTGCAGTGGTTTGTTCAAACACTAATTACAAGCTCACTGATTGAATTAAATTTAAATGTTGTAGCTTTTGTTATAAATAAAGTTCCAAAGCAATATAAACAATTCAGCATCTTTTGTGTTCTATGAATTTTGTATTGTGTGAATTTATGAGTTAGGAATTGAGAAAAAAATGATAATCCAAAGGAAATTTTTCAGTTTGCCAGTTCTCACTAATTACATTAGTTTTACAGATAGAGTGTATCTGTTTCATAGCCACCTTATACTTAAGCAGTTTTTGGTGTTCATATCTCAATACTCTTGGGACCGTTGGTTTTTGCTTTCAGTTAAGATCTAACCTTTCTCTCTCTCTCTCTCTTTCCCCCTGCCCCCACAAAGAAACAAAATCCTAAATTCAACTACGTTTTGCTATCTTTGTCTTCAGGTGTTGAAATGTCTAAACCTGGAATTAACAATCCCAACTCTGCTCATAGATCGATAACCCAAGTGTATTAACTCTTCAGGGGCAGCATTTCTCTGAGTGGCCAGAGACTTTAGTTCCCTTTGTAATAGCTCTTCCAATGAAAGGTTCTCTCCCTTTTACTGTGGAGAGTGTCTCATAGTACTCTGAAAACTGAACCAGGTTATATATATATGATTGATTTTAGGACAGAATTTCTGGAGTTAAAATGTATGATCTGACAAAAGGACCTTGTATCTAGCTGTTTTTCCAGTGGTCAAATAAAACATACTGCTCTTACATGTTGACTGATCATATATTCCATCTCCTAGTACTTTTTTAGCACTTTGACATTTTTTAGATATTGGTTATTTTTTCATGATAATATTGTAGAAAATTTTGAGAGTGGGGGTTCTTAGGTCACTCAGTTGGTTAAATGACTGCCTTCAGCTCCGGTCATGATCCCAGGGTCCTGAGATTGAGCCCCACATTGGGCTCCCTGCTCCACAGGCAGCCTTCTCCCTCTCCCACTCACCCTGCTTGTGCTCTCTCTCTATATCTGTCAAACAAAGAAATAAAATATTTTTTAAAAGAAAATTTTGAGAATGCAAGAAACTCTGAAAAATAAAATGAAAATAATCATGATCCTGTGACTGAGATAAACACTATAAACATGTTGGTCGATATTCTTCCAGGTTTTTTTCTATGTGTGCTTATATGTTTTAACTCTTCTGTAACTAGTAAGGAGTTAAAAAGGCTTCTCTCTCTTTTCCTCAGTCTGAAGAGAAGAGATGCTAAAAGATGACATAAAAAGTTAATTATTTACAATTTTCTTTGTTATGTGTCCTTTATGTCTTTAAACAACTTGGCCCAAGAAAAATGGGTATATTTTTATTTTAAATAATAAAAATCATCTGGGATAATGGATTATACTTGTCACAAGAGTTTAATGGAGAGTGAAAAGAATTTCCTGAGTGTTGTTACCAACTCAGACAGATTCTGTAGCTATGATGAGTCACATAAGTCTTTGGGAATATAGGCAAAACAGTAGCTAGGTTCACAGTGTCCAGGGCCATATTGGATAAAGCAACAGAGCTCCTTGGGAACATCAGTGAGCATGAAATTGATATTGATTTAATGCCCAACAAAAAGTATTCAGAAATCTGAAGTGCAGTTCTAAATATAAACTTGAATGTGTTCTTTTTTTCATCTTTCCTTATTTCTCTTTGTTGTGGTTTCTCCCCATAACTTAAAAAATGATCTTTTTCCTTATTGTTTGTATACATTGCAGGGTATGCTTAATTCTTTCTGGAATGAGGCATGTGCATTAACAAATATGTAAATAAACAAAGCCTATAGTAGTGCAAAATGGGGATGTAGAAATTTCTTTTAACTAAGAGGAAATTATTGAGAAAACTTACTTTACAAAAAGAGAAATGGAAGTTCAAATATGTGTATCTTATTTTAATAATTAATCTACTTCCTTTACAATTTTTAAGATTAAACTTGGATCCCTGTAAGCCATGTTATTAAGTATTAACTCAAAATCTGTTCTCCTAGGATTAAATCTAGTAAAACAAAACAAAACAAAAAAACAAAATCTCACTTAATTCTTTACTTTACAAGTAAATGAAAAGTAAGAATTGATAGTGACAGTCATTTGTAATTTATGATTGTAATTAAAAAATCACTTGCTTGTCCCTGTTACAATTGATTTCTTAGAGCAAATCTACCATATTTTTAGTGTAATTAATAGAAGCCATAAATCTTTGCAAGCTGTTTCTGTTAACAGCACAGTAATATAGGAACATGAGGTTTAATATGACATCCTGTTAGATATTTAGTCAAAAATTGCTTGCACCATTTAATAAATGTGCCAAATAGAGTCCATCTACAGTACATTAAAAACTAAAGCTACCAAAAGTTTAGTTTGTTTCACAATAATTATTGTAATGAAGCCAAATTTTCTATATTAATAATTATAATTTTGCATTTCTTAACTTAAATGGGAATCAAGGTATTACAGCATTACTTAGGTCTTTAAATCTGGATTTTATTAAGTGTAGTTTTGTGTATAAATTTTCTGGTATTCAAATATATATATATGTATATATATACATATATATATGTTTTATTTATTGTTATACCTGTCACAAAGGTTTAATAATATATAAGTATATATTGTAAGTACTATATTTTAATTGATTATAAATGTCTTGATTAAATCCCAGTTCTTAATATGGAAAACTGACATATCTGAAACAACTTCATTCTTCAAAATAGCTTAATTTTTATGTTTCTCACTTTCCACATGTCTTCTACTTCTCTAGAATTCTCTGCCTTATATTTTCTCTTCTTATACTTCTAAGTTAATAACCAAACCATGGATTCTACTGTGTATGTGGTTGAATAACACAATATATTATGAATCTTTTTTTCCAGCGTAACTGGAAAGTAATATTGTATTTGATATTTTATTTGTTCATTTATTTTTGAGGCAGTATAACTAATATATAATCAGTCCATTATTTTTATAATTGGATATTAGATTCATATTGATTAAGGTAATTCATCATATATAAGTTAATGTATTATGTATTTCTTCTATTTTATAATGATTAGTGACTCATGCATTATCATTACTTACAACAAATTCTACAGTTTTATCAAATAGGATAAATCACTTTAAGAAACTATTAAATACATTTAGAGTCTTTGATGTTTGTTCCTTCTAGGTTATTTTGGGTGATTTAACAAAATCCCTGAGCAGCTTCTTATTTCCTCACAGGAACTTTACCTAATGATTATTAATGATATATGTCGACATAGACACAAGATAGAATTGATCTATTATGAAATAACAAATAGGTGACTATTCTACTGAATACAGACTAAGGTGTGTCTTTAAGATACAAAGGGCTGTATTTTTTTTAAATCAGTGTACATGAATTTGTACCTTTGTATTTTACTTATTAATTAGGCTATATTTCTGGGCATGAACATTGTCTTCCTCTATTCCTGGCTTATGTCCAGGTGGAAATCATAGTAAATTTTTTAAATGCCACATCAATACTTTTTCCTTTTTAAAATTTCTTTTCTTTTCCTTTTTTTTTTTAACTCCATCTAAGCACAGAATACTCCTCTGTGATGCCTAAAAACTAAGTTATCTTTCTGAACCATAGATTTATAGTCATTGAATTAGTAATGACCTTATAGTTCCACATTTCAGCATCTTCTTGAGCCTTCTATTCTTCTGTTGCATTTAATTTTTTAAGGGAATGTATGTCATGTAATCTCTTTTGCTCTAGTAGTGCCTGGTGTCCACAATCTTATCACACATTTGGACATAAAGTTTATTCTCTATAATTTACAAGATAAAAGAAATGCCTTTAAACTCTTAAATGGATTTTTTTAATATAACATGAAATTGTTTGCAAGATTTTATATTATATATTTGAACTCTGGTAGATATGTGTCAAACATTTTAGTATTAAGAAATAGTTACTGTATGGTCAGCCATGTTGTGTTTGTTGAAATAAACGTTGCCATTTCCAGAATGACTGAAATTTCTTTATAAGTTTTATAATTTGAAAAAAGTATTTGAGGTAATTGAGATTTTTGTTTTATTTGGTTTTGATTCTGTCTTAAAAATAGGAATCTTTGGAATAGAGGATAAAACACTTACAGTAACGGATTTGCAGGTAGGGTAGTGGGCAGTGTAGAATAGAGATTAGATTTATTCTTTGTGATTCACATGTCAAACCAACACAAAATTCTGGTTAGCAGAGTTTATAACAATATTGTGACTTTCCTAGTACTGAAAAGGTAACACGGGATCTAGAAACGTCCCTGTCACTGGGATGTACATTTCCACTGTGTTCATATATATACATGAGATATGTATATATGCATATCTAAAAGAGTGGGCTCTCTTAAGCTAGCTCCTTAAGAATCAGTGGTTCAGTGAGATGGTCAGAAAGGAAAGATAAAAGCTCTCTTGCAATCACATTATACCATTTCAACAGCTATGATATTTCTCTGGAGGCATCTTGTCAAACTTTTTGTGGCCATGTTGAGCACTCTTAGTGTATAATCACTATTTCTAAAAGTTGCATTTCCTAAAGTTCTAGATGGCTCTTTCATTGAAAATCTGCAATTTCTCTTAAGGATATGGTCCCCAAACCTTTCAAGAGAATGTTTCACACCAAAAAGAATCAAACTATAAGTAGGCATTTGTACCATTGAAGTAACACTGCCTCCTATACATCATTGTGAAGATGATTCCCCTTCAATTCTCTGAGGAATTAGGGGTTTATAAAGAGCACTTGATATCATTTGGAGAAAATACAGTAGTAATATCTACTCAGTTGAAGACTGGAAATGTGCTTCCTTAAAAATAAAAATAGCAACAACAAAGTTGAGTTTACAATATAGAGAATGCAAATGTTCACCAGCTGTGAATATCCACACTGGTGGTCCACACTGGTTCTCTACACCTTAAACCCCCGTGGTCCTGGGAGACCACAGTATCTTTTAAATAAATAGTTAAGCACCTTCCATATCAGATAAGTGTATCATCTTACTGTTCTTAGCAACATTTGTCATTGCAAAAGAAAATTATCATCCATGAAACTCTCTTTCTAAATTAAATGCTTTTAATTGAGAATTATGATTCTTATGTAATTTTCCAACACTTCTGGGCATATAATTTTCTGAAGAGATCCTCATCAGTGATAGTAAGTAGCCCCTTTCTTTGGCCTTGGCTTTCCTTTTTAGCCTTGTCTTCTGCTATTCCTCCATTTCCTCCTTTCACATCAGCCATGTGAAATCATCCTGTTTCCCAAATGCATTACACTGATTTATTACCTTTCTGTAATTACTTTTCTGTTTTTCTTTCTTATCCTTCTTTTCTGTCTCTGCCAAATTCCTAATCATCCTTCAAAATTCAACTCAAGAATCACCACCTGGCTTTAACTTTCTTTGATTAGATTTATTGCCTCCTTCTCCTTGAATGAATACTACCATAAAATAGTTCCATTAGCATGTTATTGTCATAATTATTAGTTATCATTTAGGCACTCAGCAAGCCAAAATCTTCAAGCACAGCAATCTCTGTGTCTTTACCATTTATCTTAGAACCTCCTGCTAAGTATTCAGTCAATACAATCTTTGTTGGGTGAATAAAGGAAAGACTTCAGGAAACCTGGCCATTATATAGCTGGGATCATTAAGGAACTGTGAATTCAGGAGAGTCAGTGTCTCTTGTGTGCATGCCATTGGTGTTAACGCTAATCAAGGTGAATGACATGCAATCCTTGATCTACTCTACAACTGAAGAGCTATGCACATTAACAGTGTTTCTTTCTTCAAGTGCTTGCATGTTAATGACAGTCACTCATCTAAGAGTCAATTCTACTTTCTTGGAAGTAATATGCGCTGTTGTTTATTATCACTGACACGCAGTGTGCTTGGATTGGTGTTAAAGTTCATGTAACCAAAGGAAGAAGGCTATTATATGTGGCCAAGTCAGGTTTAATGTTAGAGATTGTATTTGGGGGATTACTTTTGAGTTTCAGACATTGTTTAAGGAATTGAACTTCAAGAAGAACATAGAAGGAGGGAATTGAATTTAGTTGAAAGAATTTATATCTATATAAATGTGTGTTTCTAAAGCCCTGTATGTTCAATACCTCTTATTTTTATTTATCATGATCAGTTCTTTGAAATTTGAATTTTCAGGTTAAAGTCACTATACCGTGACCCTGTGTGTTTCATCTTAAAGTTGTTTTGATAAATATATGATATTATGAGGATAGACTTCCGTTAATTTTGTAAAACCAGTAACCAGCTGCCCAAAGTTTCTCTTTTGCCCAGAAATTTGTGTTACTCGAGCCAAATCCAAACCTGAAGAAAGTTGAACTTATGCTTATTAAAGCCCAAGTAGCTTTTTAGACTAAAATCTAAAAAGTTAGAATATTTATATAATAAATCCAGAGTTCAAATTCAAAGCTTGATTTAGAGTTGTATCCTATGCCTACAGTGAAATTTTGTGATATGTGATATAAATGATGTTATTATTACAATTTGGTTTGCTTTCAAGTCTCATGAAATTGCGACATTTTTATTACTTTCAGACTTGGTGCTTTAGTCAACTAATCCTATCCCTACAAATTTACTCTTTAAAAATTCTTAAAATAATCTCCAATTAAATCACTTGGAAAAATTCTGTCCCCTCCCACATTCTTTCTCCTATTCCATTTTCCATAAATTATTCTGTTTGATTTTGATTGCAATCAAACAGTTATCTTTTGAAAATTAAAGCAAGTCTGCCGAGAACCACCTTGGATCACTGTGTAGAAGACACCGAAGTCAAAATGAGTGTGAATGAATTCTGCCAGCTGAAGGGTGGAACATGTATCTTCCTTTGAAAAAGTTTTCCCAATCACAGAGCAGTAGTAAAATATGACTTCCATTATAATGATTATGATAGGCAGAATAAGAGTCCCTCCCAGCAAAGATGCCAAGATCTTTATTTAATCCTTGGAAACTGTGAGATTGACCTTGCAAGTCTAAGGGAAATTAATGTTGCAGATGGAATTAATGTTATGAATCAACTGACCCGAAGATAGGGATATTACTGCATCATCCAGGTAATTCCAATACCAGCCTTTTTAAGTAGGAGGCAGGAGAGTTTGTGTGAGACTGCTGCAATCTGAGGGAGACGCAGCAGGCCTCTGCTGGCTTTGAAGTTAGCAGCGGCGACACAAACTAAGAATGTGAACATTTTGTAGAAGCTGGAAAAGCCAAGAAAACAATTTTTCCCTTAGGGCCTCTAGAAAAGAATGCAACCCTGTTAATACTTTGATTTAATGTAGTGAGATCCATATTGGACTTGTGATGCCTGGTTAGTAAGGTAATAAATTATTGTTTTAAGACACTGACTGTGGCAATTATAGCATCAAAAGGAATCTAATTGCCTATATTAATTTTATTCAAATTATTCTGTTTGGTGTACAGTTTACTAAATTCTGGTGCACATCTTTAGTAGAATTTATTTACCTTATATAAAGGTATACCTTAGTGACCCTCATTTTCAGCTTGAAGAAATGTTTACAGAGTTCCTGGAGTCCTTCATTTATTTGAAAATTTCCATTTAATTTATACCTAGTGCTAGTCAGAGTTAGCAGAGAATCTTTGTTGGGTTTGGGTGGGGGTTGTGGTAGGAGAAAAGCAGAAAATAGACTTTAAGTGTAGAAATAAAATCTCTAGAAAGAGGACAGGAATAATTGGTAAATATATCCGTAAACAAAAAAGACTGAAACTACTTACTACCTGCCCTCTGAAGTCTGCACACCTATGTTTTAGGATATAACACACAACCATGAGAGTGTTTTTCAGATAAAATATCCTGGAAGGCATAATCCACCTACTCCAGAACAAGGTAATATTCTTACATTATTCTTGAATCAGCCCTGCAGGTCTTATATGTCATATTAAGAATGCTATTCCTTTCTTTCTTGAAGTATTTTCTAGCATAGCTTCAGGGAAAGCTCTATCTGTTTCAGACTCTTTGACCATCTGGTTTCTATTATCAGCCTTAATAAAATCAATTCCAGCTCACCATGACTGTATGATTTCTTTATACCCTTAACTGTGGTCCTATTCTGTTTGCAAAAATCAATGCTCATAACTTGGGTAATCCTTTGTTACCAATGACCAGTCATTATTAGTTGACTATGTAAAATCAAGCAATTTCTGGTGTTTCCAGCATGATTCCCTTCAAAGGAATTTCTCAATTTACATTTTCCAAATTGGGAAATGCACATTTAAAATTGCAACTAGCCACCACAAGACGTCAACAACATTCATTGCAGTCTACAAAATATTGTAACAGGTTGTGTGGGCACAGTTCAGGAATCAGAGGAATGTGTCAAGTTTCTCATTCAGACGGAAGCATGACTTTACTGATTTCTGAGGTGGCAGACATGCCAAGGCATCCAAGTACCAGGATGCTATCCAAGGCAGTTTCTGGAGAGGAACAACCCCTGCTGGGAACTCACTGTGATCTAAAAAAAATGGATTGTGTTCTGAACTCCGTGTTCTGAACTCCATCTTCTAGTTTTCAAGTCACAAATAGCTTATGGTGACAGTAAAATCCCACTTGAAGTACCATCTTATTTTCAACATTGTTAATTCAGATACTTAGAATTAGGTTAGAGGGTTTTTCATAATATCTTTCATCTAGGTTTCCTTTGTATTTCTTGAGAACACATTCATAAAGAATCAGGAGACAAGTCAGAATGTAACTACAATTGTCTTTTACTGTTTATTACTCTATCCCACGATTTATGAGAATACTCTCTAGAGTAGTTTATTTAAATGTTACCGTACAAGGTGTGGACTTCCAATGTTTATGAGTTAAAAGTTGTACTTATGCAAAGGCAGAAGAGTATTAGCTTCTAGAAAGCACTTGTTTGGTTGATTGGGTAGTTCATTTAACACAGCTGTCCCTTGAAATGTAAAGATTAACCAAAATAAATTCCTGTCAGTATATTTCTCAAAATATTACTTTTCAATAGAAATTCTTATTCTGCATGTTGAATTTATACACTTATGTATCATTTTGAATTTTCTATAGAGCTTCACATTTTTTTTTATATTTTAGTGTATAGCAACTCAGTAAGGATTGCTTGTATAAAAATACAAATTCCTAAGCTCCTCAATGCAGATTCTGATTCAGTAGGTCTGAAATATGGCCCAAGATTGACTGTAAAAATTACCCAGGTGATTTTTATGAACAAATACTTTGCCTAAAAATTCTTCTTCAAAAGATTTGTTATTATTTCTACTGGTCAATGAAGAAACTGAGGCAAAATCCACTTTTATCATTACAGGGCAGGTAGAGTCTGTTTCCCTATGCTCTTTTCATTGGTTGATATTATTTGCTTTGTGTGTGTGTGGGGGGGGGACAGGAAGATAAGAAGAATACCTTTCCTCCTAATTATACCTGGTCCTTTCAAATATAATATGTATGGAATCAAAGTCCTAGCATCAGTTATAGATTTACATATGAATATACTTTTGCCAAAGTCTATTTATTATTCCTATATAAAGTAAAAAAACCTAAGTGGTATGAAAAATTCATGGTAGTTAAAAAAAAAAGTTATTCCCCTTTCTACTGGTGTATCTTTTATATATCTTGTAGTATTGGATAATAGGTCTTCCAAAACACATTTTGGTTATTGCAGTTGCCATGAGCTTAATATGTCTATGATGGAAATATCAGCTGGTACAATTTCCTTCAAAATATAAAGACTACAGCTGGCTTCTTATTTTTGTCCATTCTAAAGATACTGTGGCTAGCCTAATTTGTACGGGCCCACTGGATCATGCCTAATTGAGTTAATGAAGCTCTTCTGTAACAAGAACCCTCTAAAGGAAAATAAAAACACAGAATGAAATTTCAGAATGCAAATTAGCCTAGCTTTGCTGGCTTTCATTCTCATGGGTAGGAGACACAGTAAAAGAAAACTCTTAAATTAAAGCCAATTACACGACATAGTCAAAGATCAGGTTTACCTAAAATTGTCACTGGGGAGCTGCATGCATTCTGGGGAGAATAGCCCAATCTCTGGTAGATTGTTGGCACTTGACCCTGCCTGGAATACAAAAAGCTATTTGCTGCTTAATTTTAATGACTTGATTATTTCAAGTGTTGGTCGACATCTTTGAGGATTTATGGTTTCCATCTAATCAATGGAAACCTGTACTGGGGAAAAAAAAATACTTGCCACAGTGGACATTTATATTTGTGAATTTTTGTTTAAATTTTGTCCCTTTCTACCAAGTAGTTTGTCATTTTTCTGTAACATGTTTCAGATGTCTTGGCTACCTGGCTATAAAGATCACATATAGCTTTTCAGGGTCATTGAGGTCCAGGTATTTCAAAATTAACTATGTCTTTATTTTCCCTTTAGGATATAAGAGAACTTTCAGTCTGTTGAATTTAACTTGATTTCTCCCCCTTGTTCAATTTTTCCATTAAATTTATATAATTGGGGAACTTTAAGGATTATGATAATAGATTGGCTATATTTTAACTAGTTTTATTCAAATCATTTTTCAGTTACATATTTTCAAATTTTGTAAGTATGTTTAACTACAACAGTGGCAAAAACCAACATAAAGCAATTCTTTCCCTGGAATATTGTGAGGAGGTCAGCATGATTAGAGAAACTTTGGAATTACTATAAATTATGATTAAAAAAAGTTTAGAGGTGAACAGAATTATTAGAATCCTAAGAAATCTAAAATCTAACCATCAAAAAAGTGTCCTACTCTATAGCTGGTGCCTGTACTGACTTCTATTATTTGTTAGTGGTTGAATGACCTAAACTAAGAGAAGGTATGACCCTGGTCTCCTAATATCTCTTAGTCTAAATTTCTTTATGGGTACAGTGAAGAGTTTGGACAATAGGATCTCTTTGACATCTTTATCTAAGACTTCATATTTTTAAATCCTAGATTAATATGTTGAAGTACATATTGGCTCTAGCACTACCATGAGGAAATATGGGGGGGGCAGCAAAAGAAACCAAAGGGATGGACAGTGTTGTAGTGAATAGGGGACAGAGAGGTAGAGCTTCCTTCTGATTTAGCTACTTCATTAGGTGGCTAAAGTCATACTATGCCTTGAGATCTCACTTTCTGAATAGTTAAAAGTGGCATGCTTTAACCAAGATAGCCTGCTAAATTTCCTTGCTTTTCTGGATCTCCTGTCTTTGATTTCTGTTTAGAAGAGGTAGATAAAGCAAGGACCCACAGAGAACGGCTTAAGACTTCGGGATGAAATGGGTAGTGCAAGCTAACAGTTCTGGGGCACATGAGGGAAGAGGGGAGTAAACATGGGCTGAAGGACAGTGAGTGCACAGTAAATGTCATTATAGAATTTATTTCTTTGTAATCCACACAACAAGATTATTTTTAAAAATTAATGTCCCTTAATAGGATACCTACAAATTGAGTAAAATTGGTTACAATAAAAATTTAGTTCCTGTTTGATGGAGAACAGGAGTGACACAGAGAAGATCAGTGGATTCATGAGATGACTGGATTCATGACAGTTTTTGATCTATAATAAGGATAGGGCCTATCCCAATAGGGCTGTTGAAATGTATAACGGAATAACGCAGACAAAGGACTCCAGTGCTTGGCACATTTAAAGAATTTAATTAATGGAGTTATAATTTTTTGCCTATTAAAATAACTTTAAAAATGTCAAAAAATAATGTTTGATCAGATTATATGGATTTTATTCAAGCAAATAGAGACTACTATGAAAATTGACTATAGGCAAAAGGACTATCTTCAATGTAGGATGTTTGGTATGGTACAGAGTAATCATGCGCATGGTCGCTAACATAACTCAAAAGTGAAATTAATCCTACCGAACCCTAAACATCCTAATGGTATCCAAACTCTGCATTCATGCCTGAGACTCTCCAGTCTCTGGAGGAAACTTCTCTAAGTGGCTTAAAAGAAAACCAGTGACAGAGTGACTATTGTTTAGTGCAGTTCGGTCATAAACCTTACCAGAGTGCCAAAGCAACAAAAGCTGACTCAACCATGGAGCCCCGGAATTCTTTTTGTTTTTGTTTTTGCTTTTTATAGAGTCATCAAGTGACGTTACGCTTTTCCTCTGTTTCTTCTTTTTTTGCAACTCAGCTGTTAAAAAAAAAGAAAGAGTACTACAGAATTGATGAACTCCACTTCACATTTTGAGATCAGTGTTGAAAATTTCACAACAAACATTCATTTGAGCACCAAAGCAATGAAATATTTCCTGTTATTTTTAAGAGTATGATGCTTATTATATTTGCACACAATTTTCTAGTAAATTCCAAGAGTAGATCCTTGAAACACTGTCTTGATTTTAAAATACTGGAAAAAAAATACAAACTCAGTTAAATATGTGAGAAAGCCCAAATGCCTGAATGATAGAAACATTTTCCTTCTTAGCAATAATAAAAGGTGTTATTTTTACTGCATTCCAGAAGGCCCACAGTTTGAATGAATGGCATAACTAGTTACAAAATAATGGTAAATCTAGTTTTTGTTTTTGTTTTTGTTTTTTTCAAATAGCCAAAGAATCAAAGAGCACCAACACCAACACATGCTCAATACACAGCAGTAATCAAAAGAGGCCAGAATCTGGGACTTGTTATTTAACACAATGGTCCCGGGATTGACTGCAGGATGTAACTGAT
Organism: Lontra canadensis; assembly: GCF_010015895.1. Classification (NCBI taxonomy): domain Eukaryota; kingdom Metazoa; phylum Chordata; class Mammalia; order Carnivora; family Mustelidae; genus Lontra; species Lontra canadensis. The sequence continues at coordinate 174,402 of NW_022631159.1, forward strand.
CTCAATGTTATAACTACAAAAATAATTAAATGATTCTTAGGATTAGGTGTAGAAAATATATTTGCCATGAAGGTACTGGTAAACATGAACCTTGCTTTCTAAATATGAAATTAAGAAAGTACAGAAAATAGCATAATGGACATTGTCTATTAAATTGTACTATTGTGTCAGACCTCAGATTTAAAGAAAATAAAACATTGCAGTTAGGATATTCTCCTTGGGTTTTTTTGTTTGTTTGTTTGTTGTGTTTTTTCCTTCTTCCATTTTTTTCACCAGAGAACAGTAGTATCCTAACATTGGTACACAGTTTCAGTGCAAGTTCATATACCTAAACATCTTCTTATGTCATATGTATATGTATCGGAGTATATAGATAGCTTGCTTTTCCATGCTTGCAGACTCTGTATAAGTTGGTATCAGAATGCATATAAATGGTATCCTTCTACAGCTTGATTTGTTTGTTCAATATTATGTTTTTTATTCAGTCCATAATATATACACAGGATTTAAAGAACTCTGTTATATGGAAAGATAAATATCAAATCTGTTTTTTTTAATATATGTGTTGAAACATACAGCCAGATCATTGATTTATTTTTTTTGCTTTAAATATTCCATTGAATAAATAAACCATAGTTTATTAAATAACTTTTAAGTTAATAAGCATCTGGGTGGTTTCTAATTTTTTCCAACTCTCTCTAGTGTTGTAGTTGATATGCTTCTATATGTCTCTTTACTTACATAAGGGAGAAATCTTCCAGAGATTTGTCTATTCAATTTACAGAATTAAGTAGCAAGAAAACAAAAATAAACCAAAAATAACACAAAACTCAACAAAACCCTTCAACCTTACTAGATATTGCCAAAGTTGTCTCTAAAGGCTATCTTGATTTATTTCCACCCACAGCAAATAAGATTTATCTCTTCTATATATCCTTGCCAAAATTTGGTTTTTCAGAATTTAAAGTTTTGTTAATCAGACAGGCATGAAATGATACCTCATTCTTTTTTTTTTTTTTTTTTGGTTTAGTAAAACTGAACAATCTTCATATGCTCATCCTCAATTTGTATTCTATCTTCTATAAATTGCTAGTTTACATCCTTTTCAATTTTTCCCTATCATATCACTGTTCTCATTAATGTGAAAGTTCCCTTACTAATTTTTTCATCTGAATGCATTGCAAATATGTTTTCTCAGTCTGCAACTAACCTGTTGCCTTGTTATTTTTTTAACTGAACAAGAATTTTCAATTTTAGTGTGGTCAAATATAACAAGCTTCCTTTATAATTATTGCCTTTTGAGTCATGTTTGAGATATTTTTCCATGTCCCAAGGTTGTAAATATATTCAACAAGACTTACATTTTCACATTTATATCTTTAATTCATCTGAAGCTTATTTTTTCTCTTTGGTGTGAAGTGGTGATTTGATTATGTTTTTCCACCTGGCTACTTAGTTGTCCCAATACTTTTTTTTTTTTAAGATTTTATTTATTTATTTGACAGAGAGAGAGATCACAAGGAGGCAAAGAGGCAGGCAGAGAGAGAGGGGGAAGCAGGCTCCCTGCTGAGAAGAGAGCCCGATGCAAGGACCCTGAGATCATGACCTGAGCTGAAGGCAGAGGCTTAATAACCCACTGAGCCACCCAGGCACCTCCCCAATACTTTTTGTTATCTAGTCTATTCTTTCCCTGATTTGGAATGCTGCCTATGTCTTTTTTTTTTTTTTTTAGATTATTATTATTTTTTTTAGATATTTTTTATTATTATTTATTTATTTGGCAGAGACAGATCAGAAGTAGGCAGAGAGGAAGGAAGAGAGAGGAGGAAGCAGGCTCCCTGCTGAGCAGAGAGCTTGATGTGGGACTCCATCCCAGGACCCTGAGATCATGACCTGAGCTGAAGGCAGAGGCTTTAACCCACTGAGCCACCCAGGTGCCCCTATTTGTTTTATCTTAATCAGGCTCATTGGAAGTTTAGTTTTTCAATTACTGTGTTTAAGCAAGAATTTTGTTCTCTTGGTCTTTCTACTGCATTTATTTTTGTGTTTCACTGATATCTAATCTTTTATTACTTTCTGCTTTCTTTGGATTTACTAATCTCTTTTTTGAGTTTATTGATTTGAAAGATATGAATGTATCTTTTTAAAAATATTTCTATGGCATCTACAGCATCTTAAATTCAGATAATTTTAACTGGACTGTCTGTGTCTAACTTCATCTGTATCTAACTTCTAGATAATACTTTCTTAGAAGTGGTTCTTTTTTTTTTTTAAGATTTATTTATTTTAGAGAGTGAGCATGCGTGCAGTGGGGGAGCTGCAGAGGGAAAGGGAAAGAGAGTCTCAACTAGATTAGTAGACTATGGGATGAATACACAGTCCAGGGTGGGGCTCATTCAAAGGACCCTGAGATCATGACCTGAGCTGAAACCAAGAATCATTTAACCAACTGAGCCACCCAGGTGCCTCACTCAGAGCTGATTGTTAGGACATTCCTAGAACCAAACAGTCAATTGAGCTAAGTGTGTGACACAGACATATATACAAATAAACACACCTTTTCTGCAGAGTGTGTGCTGTGGTAAATGAGTATGTGCAATACAATTTATTTCAAATCAATTAAAATTAGGTTTATTAGCAATTACCAACCACAGATTTCCTTTCATTATTTGTTCAAACCTATGGGAAACAGGATGTCAGGGATTATACGATTCATTATGTTTAGCTCCCCCCTTCTACAGAATTGTTACAAAAACATTTGTCTCTTCTTTTACTGCTAAACAAGATTTTACCTCAATTTACTATTCATAAAATATCTCATGTATGTATATATACACATACATATATATGCTTGTATATAGAATACATACATACATATATACAATTTTTTTTTCTCTAGCTGACTATATAATATCCATTTTGTTGTGTTTACAAGTGGCTCCATGACCAAAAAGCTATTTTCTGTAATTAGATCATTTTCCAAATCTTAGCTTACCACTTAGAATAGGGCCAAAAATAGTGTTATAATGGACAACTTAAGTTTAAGATAGGTTTTTAGTAAACTTGTCAAAGACATCCTTGATCGTGAGGTTCAAGCCATCATGTACCATGTTATATTTACATTTGGTTACTTATTTTCATTTGCAAGTGTAAGGAGTACATCAGGAACTACAAACTACAGCATATACTTATATACAGCATATACTTAAAAGAACAAAGATGCCTTGGGTCAGTATTGCACAAGAGAAACTTATTTGCTATAATCATCCCCCTTTTTAGGTCTGTTACTTCAGATGTTTATGCTGCTGTGTTATAAGCTATTTTCTTATTGTCTTGGTGTTTTAGAGTCATGTATCCTTTGGAATCTATCTTCATTTGTCAGTTATCTCAATTCCAGTGCTTATGGCTTTCTTAGCATATTATCTTGTTCCTTTATTTTTCCAAAGGCAAGTCTGAGTTCTCTTTTCTCACGTCTACTGCTACTGATAACACTTCTACCTTAAACATTTGGTAAATTTTATTTCTTCTGACTTAATACCTGACATTATCAGGACACATTTGTTGTTAATAGAAATGCATTTCCCCCTTTACTGTGACTTTCTTGCTGCAAATTTGTGGAATGGCTCAGAAGATCTGTTATAGCTCCCCCAAACACTGATAAATGTTCATGACTGCTACATAGGAGTGAGACTGAGCATAACACTGTCTTGTTTTCACACCTCTGATGAGTGTACCAGTGGGTGAAAGAGTGAATGTTTAGCATAGCTTCTGGACAACCACTCACCTCACCAACAGATTTTCCCTTCGTGAAATTATCCAGTCCCACTAAATATCTTATATTCTTCCTGACATGCAGGTCTACATGGTATTCCTTCTGCTTAATTTTCTGGTCTTCTTTGCACCATCTGGTAAATTGTTTTAATCTATACCATCCAACTCTTTGAGGCCCTTTTTTGAAACTGTTCCCAATTCCTTTAGCAGATCTGGTCAACCTTATTTTGATTTGACTAATACCTGTATAAAAATACTGTACATTCCATTAGTACTTCGCTTTGCAGTTATATATGTTTTTCATTGCTCTCTAGAATGAGTTATTTTATAGCTGGGACTGTGGGTTTCTTGTTCTTTTATTGCCCAGGACTTATTAAAATGGTTCTCATGAACAGGTGATCAATAAATGAATAATCCTTAGTGCCTCTTTTTGTTAGGCATATCTTGCCACAATGAATCTATGACTGAGATGGGACATAATTTAGCAAATTTCTAGCTTTGAAATATCATGCCTATTACTTTTCTTAAAAAAAAAAACAAAACACCTTTTTTTCAAGTCTCTATTGTCTCTTAAGCATAGTGTTAGCACTGACCTAAGATGAAAAATCAGTATGTTATAAAGAAAAATCCTTCAGACAGGTAAAATGGACAATTGTTCAGAAGCTTTAGTTAAGCAACATTTCTATATTTTAAAAGGAATGCTATTATATTTCTAGCAAATAGTTTTATAAGATATTGTAGCAATATTCCATTTCCTCTTGTTTCTTTGCCATGGTTTATTAATCAAATTATTATTAAACTTTGAAATACATTCTCTCACAGATTATAAGATATATAGGATACATAAACGCTGATCTATACATACAGAGTGACCTCTCTGGAATGAAAACACAGGTTCTATAGAACGATTTTTCTTTCTAATATTCTATGATATGTGGTACATGATATGCTTTCCTGTCATGGATACTAGTTCATTTCTTTAATACTTTAAAACTCTCTTGCAACCTAGACTATTGTATATTTTCAAAGGACAAAAGTAAGTGGCAAATTATGTTTTGAAAAGGTTTGACTTTGTTTTCCCTAAGGCAAATAACATAGGTATATGGTTTTTAAATTTTTAATTGCATAAAAACAATAAGCTGCAGTTCCACAATTATGTCTAAAGTATTTTGTGAGGACACTTTCAGAAGCTCTTGAAAAGAGCTAAACTGGCCATTTTTCAAGTAAATTACTCTAGAATGATACTTGTACAATCATGTTTACTAAAATCATCTATCAATTGAATTCTGTCGATTGAAAAGGAAGTATAAGAAATCTACTTCTGCAGCTGTAAGTAAAAATTTGTTTCAGCAGTTTTCAGATTTCTCAATGTAAACCTTTAATTTTAAATACAATAATATTTTAAGAATAAATTAGATTTTATGTAGAAGTGTGTTATACTTTATCTCCTTGTTATGAGAGAATATACAAATATGTCTATATCAAACTCAACAAAGATGGTATTTTGTGTGCTGTTAAAAATGTTACTGATTGCTTACATGAATTCACTAAACAATTATTTATTGATCATCTACTATGACTAGATATTTTCTGGCAAATTGACTTCATTTTTAATATTAAAGGTCAGAAATAAAGGAGAAAAAGTGATACTTCCCTTATAATTTCTCCCTTTAGTTTAATCCCTTTATATCTTTCAAGTTTCTATTTAAATTCCAATTAACATGCATGCGATATTAATTTCAGGTGTGCATTACAGTGATTCATCACTTAGATATAAACCTGGTGCTCATCATAACAAGTGCCCTTCTTAGTACCCATCCCATTTAGGCCACCCCTGCTCACCTCCCCACCATAGTTAGGAGCCTGTTTTCTGGTTTGTCTCTTTTTCTGCCCTCCTCCATGTTCATCTCTTTGGCTTCTTAAATTCCACATGTAAGTGAAATTATATGGTAATTGTCATTCTCTGACTTATTTCACTTAGACTAATACTGCCTAACTCCATCTATATGGTTGCAAATGGCAAGAATTCATTCTTGTTTGTGGCTAAGTGAAATTCTACTTTGTATATGTACACACACACACATACACACATGCATGCACAATTTTAACAATTTTTTAAAGATTTATTTATTTTAAAGAGTGTGAGAAGGGGGAGGAGAAGAAAGAGAAGGAGAGAGAGAGGCAGAGAAGCAGACTCCCTGTTGAGTACAGAGGTGAGTGTGGGGCTCAATCCCAGGACTCTGAAACCAGGACCCAAGTTGAAACTGAGTGCTGGAGACCAGAATACTGAGCACACCATGTGTCCCTCATATCTTGTTTATCCCTTCATTAATCCCTTTTAAAAATATCATCTACACTTCTGGGGAAGATGATTGAATAGGTGGACCCAAATTTCACCTCATCTCAGTTACTCAACTAGATAATTCGCACATCAGGGTCGTAACCCAGAAAATGACATGAAGATTGGCAGAATATACTCTCCACAGCAAAATGTAGAGAGGAGACCACATTCAAGAGGGTAAGAGACATGTTGGGAGCCAAAAAGACCCATGAGACTGTCCATAGACAGGAGGAATGCCATGGGATTGGACCAGACCCTCACACCAAGCACTACAGGCATGAGGAACCTGCGTGGAAACCAGAGGAGAATAATTGTGTGAATTCTAACAATCAACAGAGTTTAACATCTAGAACTTTAAAAATGCTTGTGGTCAGATCTTGGAGAACCAGGAAGGTGAGGGGAAACAGAGTCCCCAGTCTTAAAGAGACAGCCCAACAAACATCCCCTTGGAGATAAAGCATAAAAGTAACAGCTTGAAAAATGCCTGGGATGTATGAGAGGGAGATTTGTTTATTAATATCTCAGAACATATTCTGGAGGCACAAGGATCCGTGGGAAATCTTTCAAAGAACAAAGGTTCTGGCAGGTGCCATTTCTCTACCCGTCCCCCAGCCCAGACACAGAGACACCTGCAGGAACCAGCCCAGTGCCTGCACCCACAACCTAACTTGCTAGAGGTGCATCCTACCTCTGCATTCTCCTGTGGGCATGTCCCCTACAGCTTGGCCTTTGTTTCAGGTCTCCTTCCACAGTCAAACTGCACAAATCTTGCTAAGACAATGATTTAACCCCTCCAACCTGGCCTGCCTTGATTCCATCCCCGCCGCCCACCATGGACCAGCACAGACCTTGCTAGAACTCAACCCACCTCCGCATTCTCTGGTGGACATGCCTCCTCCAATAGCTCTTGGCTGGAGCCTATTCAAAGTGGTGTCACAAGCCTGGCAGTGTGCTAACAGTACCAGCAGGGCTCAACACCACTCCAACATGACTACTGATGTGGGGAGAAGGAAAGATTACCAAACATACCAATAGTGGGCTAGGGGTGGACAATGGGTCTGATTGCAGGTTCTGCTCACCCGTGAAAGCTGCTCAGGGGAAAACTGAAAACACAGGAAAAGCACCCTGAGTTTGGTGCTTCTGCATCTCTGCATCTCTGCCAAACGCCTGGTCTGAGTCAACTCAGGCCTAAATGAGGTACTGGACAGGCCCACTAGCAACTCAAAGACTAAATAGTGCCTACAACAGTCAAAGGGAACCATGGAGACAACTGGACTGAAGGCAAAAGCAGCTCAGCCACAGCAATGGGGCACTCACAACTTATGTAGGAGATACTCATGAAGTGCCAGGTTCTGGTGAACAGGGGACATTGCACTGGAGGGCACTACAGGACCTCTTCTTCATAAGGACACTACTTTCAAAAACAGGAAATCTATCTGACTTTCCTAATACACAGAAATCGATACAGAGTTAGACCAAATGAGGAGACAGGAATATGACACAAGTGAAAGAGCAGGACAGAATCACAGCAAGAAAGATGAACAAATTAAGGTAAATAATATGCTTGATAGAATTCGTCAAGTAATGACCTTTATAGATACTCACTGGTTTGAGTAAAAAGTTGAGGATCTCTGCAAGACCTTAAAAAAGAGTTAGAAAACGTAAAAAAAGAACTGGTCAATTGTAGCTACTCTGGAAAACAGTATGGAGTTTTCTTAGAAAGTTAAAAACAGAACTACCCTACAATGCAGTAATTGCACTACTAGGTATTTACCCAATGGATACAAAAATTGTGATATTGAAGGGGCACATGCACCCTAATGTTTATAGCAGTAAATGTTCACCATAGCCAAAATATGAAAAGTGCAGGGATGTCGATTGACAGATGAATGAATAAGAAGATGTAGTATGTGTGTGTGTGTGTGTGTGTGTCTGTATTTGTATATTATGTATGTATGTATATGTATATTTATTTGTATATTATATGTGTAAATTATATATAATATATATTATATGATACTATATATTATGGAATTTTTCTCAGCCATCAAAAAAATGAAAGCTTGCCACTTGCAATGATGGGGATGGAAGTAAGGGTATTATAGTAAGTGAAACAAGTCAGTCAGAGAAAAACAAATACCGTATGATTTCACTCATATGTGAAGTTTTAGAAACAGAACAGATGAACATAGGGGAAGGGAAGGAAAAGTAAAATAAAGTACAAACAGGGAGGCAAACCATAAGAGACTCTTGACAATAAGAAACAAACTGAGGGTTGCTGGAGGGGAGGTGGGTGAGAGGATGGGGTAATTGGGTTATGGTCATTAAGGAGGGCACTTGATTTAATGAGCACTGGATATTATATGCAACTGGTGAACCATAAATTCTACCCCTGAAATTAATAATACACTATATGTTAATTAGCTTGAATTTAAATTAAAAAAATTAATTGGAATCAGAGATAAAGAACTCAATAACTGCAAGTAAAAATACACTATGTAAAATAAATAATGCACTAGAAAGAATGTAAGAATGGATCACTAACCTGAAGATAGAGTAATGGATAAAGCAATGAAATTTTGATATTTTTATTAAAAATAATAAACATAGGGTACTCAGTGATATACAAACCTAATGGTAACTACAAATCAAAACCAGGAATAGATATGCAAAAAATAGAAACAAATCCAAGTATATCACAAAGAAAACCAGCAAACTGTGTGAGAATAGAAAAAAAGAAGAAATGAACAGAGAACTACAAAAGCAACCACAAAACAAGTAACAAAATGGCAATAAGTACACACTAATCAATAATTACTTTTAATGTAAGTAGTCTAAACACTCCAACCAAAAGACATAGCGTGATATAATGGATAAAAATAGAAAATCCATCTATATGTTGGCTATAGGAAACTCATTTCAGATTAGATACATGCAGATTGAAAGTGAAGGGATTAAAAAGCATTTATCATACAAATGGAGGTGAAAAGAAAGCTAAGGTAGCAATATTATATTGGACAAAATACATTTTAAGACAAAGACTGTGACAGACACGAAGTAGGACTGTATAACCATAAAAGGAACAATACAACAAAATAATGTAATTATTATAAATATTTATGCTGTCAACAGGGAAGCACCCAACACATAAAGCAGATAATAATAAACTTAAGTGAAGTAATCAATAAAAATAGAATAATAGTCGGAAACCCTAACACCCCTCTTACATCAGTGGACAAATCACTATGACAGAAAATCAGCAAGTAAACAGTAGCATACTGGGCAAGTTGGATCTAACAGGTATATTCAGAACATTCCATCCTAAATCAGCAATATACTGTTTTCAAGTGATTGTGGAACATTCTCCATTAGAGATCACATACTAGACCACACAAAACAAATCTCAACAAATTAAAAAATATCAAAGTCATACCATGCATCTTTTCCAAACACAATGCTATGAAACTGGAAGTCAACCAAATGAAAAAATTTAGAACAGAAACATATGGAGGTTTAAAAACATGCTACAAAACAATAAATGGGTTAACCAAGAAATCACAGAAATAAAAAAAAAAATTCATGCAGACAAATGAAAATAAAAACACAATGGCCCAAAATCTTTGGGATGTTACAGAAATGGTTCTAAGAGGAAAGTTTATAGCAATACAGGCTTACCTCAAGAAGTAAAAAAAATATCTCAAACAAACAATATAACCTTACTTCTACATGTGCTAGAAAAAGATGAACAAATCCCAAAACCAGTAGAAGGAAGGAAATAGTGCAGGTCAGAGCTGAAATGAGTGGAAAAAGAAGAAAAAAACAATCAAAGCAATCAGGAGGTGGTCCTTTGAGGAAGTCAAAAAATTAATAAACTGTTAGCCAGACTCATTAAAATAAGAGGTCAGTAAGCAAAATCAGAAATGAAAGAGGAGCGTTAACTGACATTACGAAAATACCAACAGCATTTTTCACAGAACTAGAGCAAATAATCCTGAAATTTCTATGGAATCACAAAAGACCCCTAATAGCCAAAGCAATCTAGAAAGAAAATAACAAAATTGGAAATAAAATAATCCCAGATTTAGAGATATGCTTCAAGGATGTAGTAATCAAAACAATATGGTATGGGCACAAAAATAGACACATAGATTAACAGAATACAATAAAGAGTCTATGAATAAACCCACAATTATATGGTCAACTAATCTTAGATAGAGGAGGCAAGAATATGTAATAGGAAGGTGTCTCTTTTACAAATGGCATTTGGATAGCTGGATAGCTACATGCAAAAGAATAAAATTGGACCATTTTCTTACACCATATACAGAAATAACCTTGAAATAGATTAAGCAATTAATTGGGAGATGTGAAACTACAAAAATATTAGAAGAAGAGAGCACAGGAAGTATTTTTTTCTGATATTTTCCATAGCAATAGTTGTCTAGATATGCTTCCTGAGACAAGGGACACACAAGCAAAAATCAACTGTTGGGGCTACATCAAAATAAAAAGCTACTGAACAACAAAATTAACAATCAACAAAACTAAAAGACAACCTACTAAATGGGGGAATATCATTGTAAATATCATATTCAATAAAATGCTAAAATGCAAAATTTATAAATAACTTATACAACTGAACACCCAAAAAACAATCCAATTAAAAAATGGGCAGAATCAGGGCACCTGGGTGGCTCAGTGGGTTAAGGCCTCTGCCTTCGGCTCGGGTCATGATCCCAGGTTCCTGGGATCGAGCCCCACATCGGGCTCTCTGCTCAGCGGGGAGCCTGCTTCCCCCTCTCTCTCTGCCTGCCTCTCTGCCTACTTGTGATCTCTGTCAAATAAATAAATAAAATCTTAAAAAAAATTAAAATTAAAATTAAAAATGGGCAGAATACATGAACAGACATTTCTCCAAAGAAGACATCCAGATGGCAAACAGACATGAAGTGATACTCATCACTCATCTTCATGGAAATGCAAATCAATAGTAAAAAGAGATATCATACCATACCTGTTAGAATGACTGAAATAAAAACCATAAACAAGTGTTGGCAAGAATATGGAGGAAAAAAACCTTTGTGCCCTGTTGGTGGGAATACAAACTGGTGCAGTCACTGTGGAAAACAGTATGGAGATTCCTCAATAATTTTAAAATTTGAGTTACCATATAACCCAGTAATTCCATTACTGGCTCTTTACCCAAAGCATATGAAAACACTAATTTGAAAAGACATATGCACCTTTATGTTTACTGTATCATTATTTGTACTAGCCAACTTAAGGAAGCAGCTCAAGTGTCCATCAATAGATTAATGGATAAAGAAGAGGTACACACACACACACACACACACACACACACACACACACACGGCAATATTACTCAGCCCTAAAAAAGAATGAAACTTGTCATTTGCAACAACGTGGATGGGTCTAGAGAGTAAGTGAAATAAGTCAGTCAGAAAAAGACAAACACCTTAAGATTTCACTCATATGTGAAATTTAAGAAAAGAAAAAATAAAAAGGAATGCACAAAGAAAAGAAACACTCCAAAAAGTAGATTCTTAACTATAGAGAACAGGCTGATATTACCAAAGGAGAGGTTGGTGGGGTGGGTGGGTGGGTGGGTGAAATGGGTGAAAAGAATTAAAAGTTCATTTATCATTATGAGCACTGAGTAATGTATAGAATTGTTGAACCACTGTATTTTACACCTAAAACTAATATAGCACTATATGTTAACTATACTGGAATTTAAAAGAAAAAAGGGTCATCTAATCAACCTCAGCTAGTCAGCAAAGTGGATCATTGTTCACATAGCATGGCATTGTCCCTTAGAAGTCATACATACACTGTATGAAATACTCTTTGCAATTAAGTTCCAATTCATTGATAGTTCTTAATTGCTTTACTTCTTCCTTTCTTTCCACATATTTTTTTGTGCATCTTCTAAAAACTGCAGCAATGTTGGACATGTAGAAGTGACAAATTATCTGTATCCTAACGCATTCTAAAATATTTGACCTAGTTTAATAAATGTATTAGTCAAAATCTATAAGAAGAGTACTGTAAAATAGTAGGAACAGAGACCATGCCTAAGATATACTGATCTCTAAAGGATGAATTCTATGTAATTTGAAAGCTATTCCTCTTCTTTTACTCAAAATATTTAATAGAGAATAATTACATGGTAATTCTCCTTAAGTCAGTATTTTATAAAAAAATTGCCATTTGCAAGCATACTGTAAGTGACATTTGGGGATAGAGAGTAGAGCACAAAGTGTAACATTCAGTCTTGATTTCAGACATTTCAACAATTTATAAATATGTGTTGAAATATTTTAGCCATTTTTCCTACCTTTCTACTTATTAGCCCATACCTGCACTATACCTTCTGACAACCGAGATCTCTACAATATCTTTATCAATAATTAGAATATTTGTTGTGTTGACAGCCTCGAGAGATTTTTCTGAGAATGTTTTTGTTTGGAATGCTTGCAGCCATTGACTTGAATTATTAATCAAATTATTATCACAGCTTTTCATTTAAGACTTATACACAGTAAAGTTCTACAAAACACAAACATTAGCTATGTTCAATAGACACATTTTATACAGGAATTGAGGAACCTCTGAGAAAAAGTATCTTCAGTTGATTATTTAAGGAAATAACTTGTAAATGGCCTTTAATTCATAGCAACTTCTCATAAATGACCCTGTGGTTTTGTGTAGAACTTCATATGATATAATGCATTTTTCAGGATAATTGTGTGTCATGGGATAACATCTGGCAATGCTTTATGTATGCCATTGTTTTAATAGATCATCTGAATACCCTATGTACAAAGCTTGATGAGTTAAAACTCTTTATAAAGTACAACCAAATTAATTATAAAATCCCAATATTAATCATTATATTTGCTCCTATATTCATTAAATGTGTATTATATATTCAGTGGAAAGGAAGACGAAACCATGAAGGTCATCTCAGTTAGGTGCAGAGACTGATAAGGAAACATAGGATTTCAACCAAACAGGAGTTTTGAACATCAGTGTACATGGGAATTGCCTGGAAGGTCCGTACAACAAAGATTGCCCAGTTCTATCCCTATGGTTTCTTAATCAGTAGTTCTTGGATGGGGCCCAATAATTTATATCTCTAAAAAGTTCCCTGAGATGCTGAGGCTACTGCTGTGGGACCATCTTTTATAACCATTTCAGTTGAGTATAAATAGAATATTAAAGATGTATTGAAAGTGCTTCCAGAATGGAGCCATAAGGATATCCTCCATGTATTTGAGAAGTTAAGGAGACTTTTACAAGGAACTAACACCAAAGAGTAAGTATCCATTAGAGTTCCCTAAACAGATAAGAGTTCAAAGTATTCTAGGCGGAGAGAATGGGTATATGCTAAAGTGATGTGCTGTATTTTGAAAGGTAAGTCACCCTGAGGCATGTAGAAAAGGGAAACTGAGAGGTTGGGGTAACCTCTGAAGGGAAAAGACTTGAATCAGGAAAATCCTAGTAAAATATTTCCAATTCTGATAGAAGGCTCTGGCTGCAGTGTGGAAGACGAATGGATTGGTGAGTTCAATACAGAAGTTAAGATAGACACTTAATTGTGAGAATCCACAGTACTCTAATGACAGTACGGATGAACAGGAAAGAGAGAGAAGTGGTGACTCAAAAAATAGCATATTTAATAATTGAATATGGTCCCTAATGAAGAGAAATCATCAAAGGTACTTTCTGTGTTGGCCAGCTGCTTTGGTGGAGGTGGCGTGTACTGAGACCTGCAGAGAAGAGCATGTATTTCTGCAGGTTTAGTGGTGATGAATAATTTGAGTTTCACTCTGTGAAACTTACAATTAGACATGCTCAAGAAAGGGACATGGATATGAAAATATGGATTATTTTGTTGCTGTATTAGCCTTGCTGTGTATATTTATGTAACACAAGAATATCTATACACTTGCATCTGTCTGCCTAGACACAAACAGAACCACACATAACCCTAATTTAATTATTATGGCTTTAATATAAAGAAATTCCATTTATTTGTATTTTACAGTATTATTTAGGAAACAACTAAAATCTGAAATTTTAGAAAACATTGGGAAGGATATAAAGCATAATAGGTAATCGTTAAAAATTCAAATCATGAACATGAAGCAACCATCATTTTCCCGTACAAATATCAGTCTATCTTGGAAGCCAGCCTAAAATGCAGAATTATTCCAGCAAGTTGGAAATGGCACTATAAAAAAATTTAATATTATGTGTTTATAGTTATTATAGATATTGACATTACTTTTCACAAACAAGATAGAATCAGGTATTGCTGCAGGTGTTACATGCCAACAATTGGTAGAAGAGTGTGCACATTAATATTTAAGAGGAAGAAAAAAAAAGCCTTCAGTAATCTTCCAACCTTTCAGAATTTGGTGTTAGAAGGATAAATAATTTGTGCAAACATTATCCTTTTCCAAGGCATGCTAAATATTACCCATTAAAACAATTGGGGATTCTAAGGCTGTTAGGGATGTCTCATTTGTGAACGTAAACTGACCCAAGTTATTTCTTTGCTGAATTCTATGTAGCTCCTTTCCTGTCTAGCAGAACTGTGTCCAGAGCTCAGCTCTGTGAGCAACATCCCTAACTGGGCTTCACATCCTTAGTATGTGGCAAAATGTTTAGCACATAGTAGCACAATAGACAGTTTAGTGAAATAAATGTTAGCTAATGTACTTATTTCTCAGAATCACTACATTAGTTGCAACCATTTTCTACTTGTTTTTGAAACTTAAACTCATGTAGAAAAACTGAAAAAGCACTTTTTCCGTTTCTGAATTTTTCTTGAGCAAAATGTACCCTTACTTGTTTTCCTTACATTTTAGTGGAAATTGTGTGGACCTAATCACTCCATTACTGTTCACAACCTAAAGGCATAAGTCTTCTCTGCAACCACAAATTTAGAGACATCAGTCCAGATCGACATCATCATCTGATAGAGACAGATAGGATGAGGAGAAAGGGTGGCAAAGTATGCTTACTGACCAATAATTCATTTTGAAGAATTCACTGAGACCAGACAAAAAAGCTCAATAGTATATGTGCATGTACATGTTGGCTAGTCCATGTAGTTATTTGATGAATTTGCTCTACTCTTAGAACTGAGTTACTGCTTTGTCTATCAAAACTTGTGTGGTTAGGGAATGAAGCGACAATGTAAGAACATCTCAAAACTTGAGTGTGTTGGTTCTGAGCTAAATTCAGTCAGGCCTTGCCTGACATATGCAAATGTGTAATCCTCCTCTTTTTTACTCCCTTATGCACACATGGAATCTGAGTCACCTTCTGGAAAAATCTAGTTCACTCATGGTAAATGAGACTTACCTTATTAACACTCACTTTAAAAATCATCCTGTTAAATTCAAAGTAAAAGATCTACCTGTTTGTAATGTAAACTATGGAGCAAGAATTCTCAGAGTATAACAACAGTTCTACAAACTCTATGATGAGGTGTGATCTAATTGCATCATTGTAATAAAATAAATGACCAGATTATCCCTGTGACTTTACTGCCAAAGTTGGATTAATGTGCTTTTCCCTGTCTTTATAGAATATTGATTTTCTAATTAATGAAAGTACTTACTATTTTGGACATTCTTCTATTTTAAATGTATTTTTAAATTTGTGACCATGAAAGTTAGCATATCACTTTATAAGTTTGTTTGGAGTTCAGCAGTGAGTCATTTAAATGCAATTGACAATTAATTGAGCAATTAATTGAGTTTTAATAGCTCTGGGGGAAGAATGAAAGTCTAGTGAAAATAGATAGTTATTTCATTGAATGGAGAAAAAATGTAAAGAACCCACTGGAATCTGTGCCTTGAGCTCTAAAAGTAATAAAATATCTGCAAGTTTAAGGAAAACACTTCTCTCAGAAATTTTCCTTTTGCCATGTAAAAGCACATAATAAATTGAATGTTCCCTAGATGCTTTCAAACTTCTGAGATTATGATGCTTAAATGGACATTTTATTATTTAATGCCATTTAGAATTATTTAATTCATTATTCATTATGGAATAATGTTCAGCCATTTTTAGGGTCTCTTAAATACTGTCATGAATTAGGATGGTCAAATAAATCTATTAAGAGAGGCGAAACAATATTGTAACAGCTCTAGTAGATAATGTCTGAATTGAATACTTTATAGTGACACTTTTGGGGAAGTATGTCTCTTTGATCATAACAATAGAATATTTATTATAGTTTATTATCAGTTATGATTATTTTTAGAAGTTTACAGAAACAGCTACCATTTTCATTTAGTCTTCTCTTGAGATCACTTGAGGCAGGTTTCAATCAGAAAGATTAAAAGGTGCATGATATAGCATGTCCTTGGCTATATCCAGAGGTATTGATAAGTTTTCACAGGACTTCAGATGGAATCTGAAGCATTAATAGAATATGTAATAAATGGTTTTGTACTGAGGAAGATTGCAGAACTCAGGACCTGCCATTTCTGCTAGGTATTGGCTATGATAAGAGTGAATGATTAGTATTACCATATTTGCTCCTAAATTGAAGTTAAAATATTCATTAGATAAATCATTTTCTGCCAAGTTCATGCACAGATGAATTCTAAAATTATTCTATGAAAATTAAAATATAAACAGAATGTAAATATTACTCTAATTCATATTTAAATCATAATGTTAAATAGTAGTTACAAAATGTTCTGCATAGATGAAAAATGCAGAATTAATAATAATGTTCTATAAATACTCCTAATGCTTTTTACTTAGGTGGTGCAAATTATGCAGTATTTCTTAGGGGAGAGAGAAAATCTTTGTTACAGAGGTTAGGGAGTGAAACAAAGGCAATTTTAGGTAAGAGATATGGTTAATAGTCAAAGAAAGATGGGTTCCATCTACTTTGAATAGAGAAAAAAAATGTGTTACCATGGGCCCACGGTGAACTGAACTGACTTTTGAACAGTGCCTGCAGCTCTGTATGAGATTATATATGGTCTCCCCAACCATGTAATACTCCAGAAACAGAACTCTGTCTTCATTCTTTTGAAATAGTCAGTTATTTCTAGATTATTTCAAGACTGCTTGCTTCATTTCTTCCCTAAGTAGATTAAATGTATAATAGAATAAACAAGAATATCTTTTAGTAGCATCAATAGTTTTCTGAAGTTGCATGAGAATGAAAAACATTTATAAAGGACTCTAGAATTTTGAAATGTATATTAACCTAATAAGAAAATCCCAAGGTCTTAACAGCAGCAGCAGCAACAACAAAACAAATAATAAACATAGTTCAAAATGAAAATGTGGAGCCCCTTGTTCAAAATTTCTTAAACATTGGGACACCTGGGTGGCTCAGTTGGTTAAGCAGCTGCCTTCCGCTCAGGTCATGATCCCAGCTTCCTGGGATGGAGTCCCACATCGGGCTCCTTGCTCAGCGGGGAGCCTGCTTCTCCCTCTGACTCTGCCTGCCACTCTGTCTGCCTGTGCTCACTCTCACTCTCGCGTTCTCTCTCTCTGACGAATAAATAAATAAAATCTTTAAAAAAAAATTCTTAAACATTTAGGGATGGAAAGAGTAGGACATTAAACCACGTACGGGGCTCTGTGTGATTGCACAGGTTGTGCACTCATGGAGTAGTCCTGAATAAACCTACTCATGGAGAAATTGTATCCTTACTAGTAGCCAAAGAAATACAACTTACTGAAGAATTGCTATAGATTTGCAAAGGAGTGTTACCATTAAGTTAGCTTTGGATTAATTTTTAATATTTAATTTTAACTTTCAATATTAGCATGTTAAAAGGGTAACCTCCACTTGCCATCTATTTGTGCCTACTGATGGCCTTAGAAGTAGCAGTTCATAGCAAGAGGCGTAAAATACCCCTAGCCTGTGACTTGGTATTTTGAGCCCTAGGAGTTTAAATTACAGAGATAATTCAATTAAAACCAAAAGAACTATGAACAAAAAATATATAATATAGGAATTGCTGTCATGGTAAGAAATTATAATCAATCTAATGTATTCAGCCAGAATAATATATCAGCAACTTTGAATATTAATGATCTTTCAAAGTGTTAACCTTACAATTTGTTGAAGTTTTTAAATTGTGTATGGCATAGGTAAAAATAGCATCACACAAACCATTATAGGCATAGTACTGAGTTTAATAACCATGTAATGGAAGATTACTGTAAGAATGTGAAAAATATGCAAAAGATAAAAACTTACGTTAGATGGTGAGAATGTTGCTACATTGTTTTTTAAATATATATTTTTTAAGCTAGGCAGTACATGTGTATTCCAGAAAGTTCTTCTTAAGACTTCCTACTAGGTTTTGATCTAATCTGTTTTTGAATGCCTAATGAAGATGTCTCAAGTACCTCTCTGAGCAGTTATTTGATTACCTAATTCTCCTTGTAGAATTTTTTGTTATGTTTAGTCTTAATGTTTCCCCCTTTTTAGTTTTAGATTGTCATTCTTCATTTCAGTCCTTTATTACTATTTATAAACATATTCGTTATAATCCTTACAAATTCTTTATCATTGCCTTTTCCCTCATAAATGAGTTGTTTTCCTGAAATGATTTCTTGTAAATAACTTACTTGCAGATGCAGGGCAAAAAGGCTTATATCTGCAACGCCATTAAGAAGTAAAAAGTAAAAGCCCTGGAGCATAAACTGAGGTCTTCTTATGTTCAAAGAATATTGTGGAAGGTTTTGTGGAGAACTCAATCATTCTGTTTCAGTTTCTTTATCTGCAAAATTAAATTATTGGTCAAAGCCATCCTCAGATTATGACTAACTGAAGCTATCAGTCCAATTTTGCTGACATCCAGAACTTGCTTAGTATATTGAAGAAAAGAGTTCATTAAATATTACCTGCATCTATTTATACATTTATTTGAGGAAAACATTTGCATTGCAGCCAAGCTTTGACTTGTCCACTTTGGGGTTTATTTTCTGATCACCTCTGCACACTTCATTTTTGTTTCCACCAAATTTACTTCTTTTACATAATTTTCTAATGCTTCAGAATCAGCCTGAAAGAGACCATGGCCAAGAACTATCACTAGAAACTTCCCTCTCTTGATACTCTGGATGAGTTTAGACTTCATGTTTATAAACTCTTATCAGAGCATGTTCCTGGAAATAATGGGCAATTTCCTCAGCTTCCAGAAGCTGTTTATTTATACAGTTTCATAGTGTTGAAGACTTTACTATAGCAAGAAGTCACAGCTGTTACTAGGAGTTTCCCTTAGAACAAAGCAAATGAAAGAAAAACTGCACTATCTATCAATACTGATTTTCTAAACCTAAAAAAGGGATTTTTTAAAAAAAGATTTTATTTATTTATTTGACAGACAGAGATCACAAGTAGGCAGAGAGGCAAGCAGAGAGAGAGAGGAGGAAGCAGGCTCCCCGCTGAGCAGAGAGCCCGATGTGGGGCTCGATCCCAGGACCCTGGGATCATGACTTGAGCCAAAGGCAGAGGCTTTAACCCACTGAGCCACCCAGGCACCCCCTAAGAAAGGGATTTTTTTAAGGATACATTCCAATTGCTTGTTATTTTTCCACTGAAAGATATTGCCCTTCTCCTCACCCAGGTATGTAAAGAAAACCACTGGTTTTGAGTTTCTCTAACTCTGTGAAATATTTATCTTGCATAAGTGTATGTATAGATACTGTTAGTAAAGACCTCATGGATGATTTTATGGTGTGGTACATACCAGGTTTTAGAATTTTGTTTTCCTTTTTCTTAATTTCTGCTTAGTTGTTGCCATTGAACTGTCTGAAGTTGAATATTTCAGAAAGTAGAGTGGCATTGTTCACTATAAAGCTTTATTTTTGTTGGAACCTGCCAGCCCTACCTCTTCACTGAGCCTTGAAACTCTTGAGTATTTACCGGGCAGAGCTGGAAAGTAAGTGGTAGAGAACATTAATGTGAAAGCCTTGGATGAGAAGATTACTAAGGACAAGAAAACGTAACTTGTTCAATGCTAGTGATAAATACCAAGTGGCCTCATTGCTCCAGGTAAACATTGATAGGTAGAATGTGCCGTGGAAGCTGTGAGCAGGAGTGCTCTGTGGCAGCTTGGTGTTTTTATGCGTTAGCCTGTGGAAACGGTTCCACTTCTGAAATGCTTCAAGAGTGTTTAAGTATAATGGGCTTTGTACTGCCTGCCTGGTCTCTACCCTGTAGAGTGCACTCAGTGCATTCAGCTTGAACCCCATTTTATCTAGCTCTTTAGCCATTAATTTTCTCCTGACCTTGGGCATAAAATATATGCGCTTTTTATGCTGTGGCGCTCTGTGCAGACAAAGAGGAATAGCATTACCTATCCATCACCATTATGAATGATACAGGTTAAAACAAACACAGGTCAGAGACAGATATTTTAGGAGCAGATTTGTATTGATTCCATCACAACATTGAGCTAAAAGGAAAAGAACTCTGAGACTGTAAATGATGAAGCAAGTTTTGACAAATAGCCACAGCCATGCGAGACGACTTGAGAATGTGCCTCACGGGCAGTCGTTGGTAAGAAAACAAAATTTGTTATTATTATTAAAATCCACCTCCCTTGAATGTATTTATTACCATACTTTACACAGCATGTTTGAGCGCACGCTTTTCTCCTTTTCTGAGTGTCTGATTGACTCTTGAAAGCTTTTTTGTTAAAAGAAACGTGCATGCTTATTAGATTCCTTAATCTTTATTAACTTGTTGCTTTTGAAATATTTGAACGACCCCTTAACTGTAGGTGGTGGTTTATGGTTTTGCAATTTGGGTTTGAGCCCGTCTGTTTAAGATTTTGCACATGCTTGTATTATGTCAAATAGCATGTTACTGAAGCATAGTAAATTATGATTAGTATATTTATTTTCACCGTTACTGTTAATAATCTCAATTCATACAAAAAAGAGCCCCACCATTTCATGTAATAGTCACATATATTACCAAGTTAGGTGGTCCTCTTCTTCCCCAGTTGCTGAGATTCTAATGGACCGGGTCTCTGCTATAGGGACAGTCATCCTGGTTCTTACCAGAGACCACGTGCTTGAGGTTAACGTCCGTGCACATTACCATGATGTACTTCAGCTCCAACTTCATTAGACAAACTGTGTTTTCTCCCTAACAATTCACTATATTTTGTCCCCAAATTTATATCTGACATGACAGTAGATAGATTGAAAATAGATACTGAAAGAAAAAAAAAAAAACATATCAGGCATCTTGTAGATTTTTGCAAATACCAGAAGGATAAGAAAATCTGTTTTTCTGAGAGGTGGAAAAGTCCAAAATATAAAGTTTATTTTCCTGACACTGAAATATGACCTTATGGAATATTTTGCCACTTAACTAAATGGATTCTGGCTTAAAAATTGACAATATATTTTAATATTTTTAACCTAATATTCATACTCATTCCGGTCAGAATCAGGGTAACAAAAGTGTGCATACCAGACTTTGTTTCATTTCTATGTCTAATGTGACCCAACGTGTGCAATTATACCTTTAACTAGTAGACATTTTTCAGTGTGATATGGAGTCTGAGTCTCATTATGATAATGATTCTCTGGACTCTGGACACCTTTCAGAATCCCACATTACCATCCCTGTCTTCCGTATAGGGTTGTTATAAAGGTTCTAAGCACTAAGTTGCCTTTCAGGCTTCACCAGGTTACTTTTAATACATTTCCCACCATCTAGATCCATAATGAAAGTTGGATCGGTAACGAAGAGCACTAGATCACAAGTCAGAGCATTTACTTCAGGGGCTGCATCTGTCATCAGCCACAAAGAAGTCATTGTCTCTGATTTCAGTTTCCTCCTAAAACAAAGAGTTGATTCAAATCACTTCCTCCTTTATTATTTTCTTCCTCTTCTCTCTTTCTTCGTTTCTCCCTCTTCCCTTGTATATAAAATGATAAATACCACCCTGGGTTTTTTGAGAATTGTCATAATACATGACAAGTGTCTAGTGCAGTGTTGGGAATGTTACAAGTGCTCAATAAATGGTAGTCACTATCCCTTCTTTCTTCTTTGTCTGTCCTCTACTTGGCTACATGGAAGTGTCAGTCAAGACTTCCATGCTTATAGGGCTGTTATGTGCAATGCGCAAGGTCAAGTATACTGAGTCATTTGTAGAACTTGTCCTCAAAATATTAATATTCTAGTAAAGGAAAAAAAAAACCTGTTTACAGATTAACTCTCTAAAGTTATTTTTCTTGTAATTAGATTATATTATTGTAGGTCTAAAAGTTAATCATAAATAATTTTCTGTAATACTGGTAAATTTTGTCTATAGACTTAAATTTTGTTCATAGGACTCAGTGTTGACAAAATGAACTCATTTTTGTTGGTTGTTTGTCTAAATCTCATTCATTTTTTTAAAATTTAACATATAATGTATTATTTGTTTCAGGGGTACAGGTCTGTGAATCATCAGTCTTACACAATTCACAGCACCTACCACAGCACATACCTTTCCCAATGTCTATCACTCCACCACCCCATCCTTCCCACCCCCTCCACTCCAGCAACCCTCAGTTTGTTTCCTGAGACCAAGAGTCTCTTAAGGTTTGTCTCCCTCTCTTATTTCATCTTGTTAAATCTCATCCATCTTAAAATTAAGGTCAATTCTAAAGATGGAGTAAATAAATCTTTAATTTGTTCTTATTGATAAGCAGAAAGTTTCTTCTATGATGGCAGTGTTAACATTTATTTTCAAACATCTAGTAAGGAAAGACAAAAAAATGCCAAATACATTTTCAAATCAAGTTCTTATCTTAACTAAAATTTCTTTTTTGTTGCTGTATGTTTTAGAATAAAAATAATAAAGATTTTAAAATCTTTTAAAAAGAAAAATATACACTCGTAATAAAAATTTTAAATGTATGGGGGAGATTGTAATGTGAAATGGCAGGTGTCTAAGCCACAGTCGTGGGAGGTCACAAAAGTGAGGTACAGCTAACTGTTGTTGAGATTTGAATAGAGCTCCCAGAATAGCACCATCATCAGAGCCCCACAATGAAGTCAGTACTTAAGATATTGAGAGTCTAGCAAACCATAAGAGACTCTTAATCTCAGGAAACAAACTGAGGGCTGCTGGGGTAGAGGAGGGATGGGGTGCCTGGGTGATGGACGTTGGGGAGGGTATGTGCTGTGGTGAGTGCTGTGAATTGTGTAAGACTGATGAATCACAGACCTGTACCCCTGAAACAAATCATATACTATACGTTTTAATTAATTAGTTAATTAATGAAAGATATTGAGAGTCTAGGAAATGAGTGACTTGTTCTGAGGCAAGGTTAAAATTGCTGAACCGTGGCCCACAGGAAGGAGTTCCAGATCCTTGAGCAGAGACATGTGAGCCTTCTGTTCTGTTTGTTTTCTTTATTCCCTGTGAACATTCAACACTGCAGTAGGTGTGCCCCTCTCACACAGGGCTTCAGTCTCACAATTGCTTCTCTCATCATAGGGGATCCCTTTCAGAAATAACTGTATGCAGACACAGGGATGATATTTTATTAAAATGTTACATGGCAGTCCATCTTTTTTTTTTAAATCTTGGCTTTATAATTTTATTGCAAAATTATAAAAACAAAAAGCGAAAAAGCAAGATGGGAACAATGTTCCTGCCTCTTATCTCAGATTGTATGTGTGAATATTGAATGCTCTTGGGTTGAAAAAAATAACACCTCTAAAATGCTTTTCTACCAAATTTTATGTGTTCTGGAATTATATTATTAATCATTCAATTATAGCAGGCCTGCTTTTTTCTATCTTAATTTTATGAACTATATTGACCTATTTTTTTTATTATTGGTATCTGTATTTTGATTTCACTGTTTTTGCTTATTTTTATAAAATAATGGCAAACTGTATGGAAAGGCCCAGATAATTTCACCTACAGTACTGTACAAAGAAGAGCAGGCCTGCGACATTGTTAAAGTTAGTGTTTATCTTTACACAGAAGGAAGAGCTTTGCAGTACAAAATAAAGGTGTGCGCATAAAAGTTGTCAGGGAAAAGCTGACTATTCTACAAGCCAGTGATTGGTGAAATGAGTCACCTATAAAAAGCCATTATGTAAAAAGGGAGAAAATAAGCATGCTCTGATCGACGGAAGGCAGGCAGGCTGGGAGTTCTCTTACCTACCCCACAGTGGCAGCTCTTAGGTGTGGCTCCTCCCTTCAGAGCTCCCTTGAACCACTTCCTGAAAACACTTGCTTGGTGCTGTTCTTCTCCTAAAACCATGTAAGATATATGCTGGATGAAGCTTTAAAATATCTTTAAGCACATGTACAAATGATCGTAACTAATCATGAGGAAACTTACTTCTGAAGCTGTCATTGAACACATTTTTTTATTTTCTTAGACTTGTTTCTGGGGTGATTTTTTTAAAACAGCTTCAGTTTATTTAAAGCAGTATCTTTAGGTTGAATATTCATTAGTTACCACTGGGGAATTGTTTCTAATTCTGATTTTAAAGATGAGACTATTTTTATGTGATCCCATGAGCAAACTCACTGACCTCTACAAATTAATGAGAGTGGCATGATGTGGGTGTAAGTAAATAAGGTGTTGTGTTTTAGTCATTGAGAGCAATGTCTTAGTTTTTATTCACTTGCTTAACAATAGCCTGTAACGTTTATCATAAGACTGTTTGCTTGAGAGAGCAGATAGCCCTCCTTTCATTTTTGAAACTGTTTCAGATTAAGACATAAACAGAAAGAAAATTAGTAATTTGGGCAGAAAAAGGATGATAAAGTAAGAATGCAAGTGTCAATCGCTTAGTTTTGTTTTTGTGTTTCCTAAAAAGGCTATTTGATATAATCTTTAAAAAAATAAACCATAAATCATGATCAAATTAACAATATCTGCTCTATATTGGGAAGTTTCCCAAATGTGGAACTCTGATTATATATACAAAAATGTCCTGATCATCTGTCTTGTTGATTTTCAACTTGAATTTATAACTCGAGTAGGGATTTTGTAATGTGACCAATTAGTAGCACTTGGCGTTGTTGTTTTTTTTTCTCTTTTTGTTTTAAAACCAGTATCATCCATAAGTAAAAATAATGCATAAACTTTCTTTGATGGAGGAGGTTCACAAGATCTCTTTAGGAAGTTTTTTAAGCATTAAAAACTTTAAAATATCTTCTTAAGAATATGATGTGACTGCTCAGTTTTTGATTAATCAAAAAGGATGAACAAGTCAAATTGCGTAGTGTGATTCTTTAACTTTTATCCTTTGAAAGTAAATCACAACCACATGAAGGGAACTATGGACACACCAGTGGTGGTGGGGATGGGAAACGTGTGATAATTGGAGCACTCCCTTTTTCTCTTTCCTCAGTTTTTATAGGAGGTTGTATCAGAGACCTTGTTCCTTAAGGAGAAAGAGTTTTTTCTGAAGGAGAGGTTACTAAAGATCTTCTCTTTGCCTGTGTGTAGCCGAGGACTAGAGGTGTTTTCATTTTACCATTAATTTCTATAGGCTCATAATTTCAAATAGATTGGAGAATAACTGACTGCCTGGTAGAATTTGGGGAACATTGGGTGGGGTGGGCTTTCTTCTGCCACCTGTTTATCATGCTGCCTCCAATTCCACTGTCAGAGCTCTTTCTTCCAGAACTTTTAAGGCTTGAAGGGAGAGCAAGCCTTGGGATTAGAGGAGGGAGTAAGTGAAGTCCTTATTGGAGGAGACTTGTGGTATCATCTAGATGGGTAAAAATGAACCCTCCAGGTTGAAGAGAAGTGCTTTGGTTGAAGAGAGGAGGCCTCTGGAGGTAGGATGGGGGTTTCTGATAGAGAAGGTCAAATTCTGCCAACAAAGATCATATTTTGCCCACCGTCAGTTAGGTTTTTGGAGTTAATCTTGGGAAGTGTATTTCCGTGCATTGGAAATACTGACAGTGATGGTAGCGCTGCATTCACAGTATTAGATTTGTGCTAAAGATACATAAAAGCTCAACAGGAGGCAACTATTACCATATTTACTTTATGTAGTGCTTGGAATTTAACATAGTAACTTTTTTTAAAAGATTTTATTTATTTATTTAACAGAAAGAGAAAGAGCATGAGCAGAGTGAGCAGCACGCAGTGGGAGAGGTAGAAGCAGGCTCCCCGCCCAGCAGGCAGTCCGATGTGGGGCTCAATCCCAGGGACCGGGACCATGACCAGAACACAAGGCAGATGCTTAGGCAACTGAGTCACCCAGGCACTCCTAATATAGTAACATTTATGGAAGTTTCCTAAAATACCAGTTAATACTGAGTTAGTTGGAAGATAGAACCCCTTATATGCCTTGAAAATAAAATACTTGGGGAGAACTCCTGTTTATAATGGACGTTTTCATTTGACTTTAGATTTAAAACTCATTAGAATTAGTGATTATGATCAGGTTAAAATCTATGGTGATTTTAATCTATGGTGTCTAATAGCAGTATAGAAAAATCAAATCTACCTGACACATAGAGCCCTGACATTTCTCCTTCTCTACTCAAGCTGAGAATCAGTCTGCTGTATTCTCTTATTTGTGTTTTATCAAAGGTTAATAATCATCTTTTTAAAACGACTTGGTTCTAAATCCCTTTAGCCCAGATGTCTCTAGCAGGCTAATCACCAGTTTCTTCATAGGTGATTTAGGAGTGATAGGAATGAAAGGTTTCAGAGAGATGAAGGCAACATCTTTGCTATTGACGGGTAATGTGCAAACTGCTGTCACATTGCCTTAAAGTCACTGTTGTCAGAGAGGAAGGGAGGGGTCTTCCATTTTATTCCTGAAATTCCTGGCTACAGTTTAATATCTTTGAAATTTTTCAAACCCAAATACTAACTCCCCATTATGCCCATAAATGCTCTGAATCATCATTTGGAATTACTACAATATACCAGAACACCTGTATATCAACATTTTTGCTGATTAAACAAGTTGGATTTTAAAGTTATTATTAATGGTTCGGTGGCACTGTTTGGAAAGTAGCATCCTCCTGTTTCTATTTTAATGGATAGCCTGTAATTATCAGCCCCTCATATATCCTAGGAGAATTTATGGAAAAGGTCGGCAGTGAGTTCTGTCAAATTTCCATGAGACAAAGGTCTCATTTCTAAATATCTAGTCACATTGATAACTGCTTAATATCTTAGTTTTTAGATGTGTTTAATCATTTATTCATTAATTCAGGCATTTCTTCAAAAATGTCATAGTAGACAGCAGAGAATTCTGTGCTTAGAATCTGAAGATTTATCATGCCTAAATCCTGATTGCATGAAAGGTAAATTCTACTATTTTAGCTCTTTATTCTGGAGTTTTAAGTGTTAAAGGATAGCAATAGCAACATTTGTGATGGGAGGAAATGTCAAGTCCTGGTTGAAGGATACTCACAGTATCATTTAGGTGGATTCAAATGAATGTTCTAGGTTGAAGAAAGGTGTTTTGGTCTGAGAAAGGAGCCCATGCTCTATAACTTACCTTGGTCATTATAACCCATTGGTAAAAGAGGAACATTGGATTGAAAATACTTGTGGATACTTCCAGCCTAGAGTCATACAATCCGTTCATTCATTGGCCAGATATTAGAATATGTATCACGAGACCAAGCGTCTTGAGTAGGGATTTCTGGACTTCAGAGAGTTCACAGTCTAATACAGGAGACGTCATGTAAATACAATAATTTCACTTATTCATAAAATGTTGAAAAACCACTATGATATAAATACCCAGAAAAGTGCTAGAAAAATTCTGTGATGACTAAGGCACCATCCCATTTCAGTGGGAGACATAATTTTCCCAGATAATTGTACCATTTTTAGTGAAGAAGGAGATGTAAACATGGTATTATGGAAGCATGAGTCCCTAACTCAGTTTGGGCTGGAGATGAGGAAGAAATTCAAGTTTGTGGTGTTGTGTGTGTGTGTATGTGTATTTTAAAAAATATATTAATATATATAAATATTAATTTTATGATTATATAATTTTATATTATAAATTAAATAAATTAATACATATCTGTGTGTGTGTGTGTGTGTGTGTGTGTGTGTATATATTTTTTTTTTTTTCTTTTTATAATTTTATTTTTTATAAACATATATATATATATATTTTTCCCCCCAGGGGTACAGGTCTGTGAATCTCCACATTTACAAACTTCACAGCACTCACCATAGCACATACCCTACCCAATGTCCATAACCCCCCCCAACCCCCCTCTGCCCAGCAACCTTCAGTTTGTTTTGTGAGATTAAGAGTCACTTATGGTTTGTCTCCCTCCCAATCCCAACTTGTTTCATTTACTCTTCTCCTACCACATTAACCCCCCATGTTGCATCTCCTCTCCCTCATATCAGGGAGATCATATGATAGTTGTCTTTCTCCGATTGACTTATTTCGCTAAGCATGATACCCTCTAGTTCCATCCATGTTGTCGCAAATGGCAAGATTTCATTTCTTTTGATGGCTGCATAGTATTCCATTGTATATATATACCACATCTTCTTTATCCATTCGTCTGTTGATGGACATCTAGGTTCTTTCCATAGTTTGGCTATTGTAGACATTGCTGCTATAAACATTCGGGTGCACGTGCCCCTTCGGATCACTACGTTTGTATCTTTAGGGTAAATACCCAGCAGCAGACACATGAAAAAGTGCTCCATATCACTCGGCATCAGGGAAATACAAATCAAAACCACAATGAGATACCACCTCACACCAGTCAGAATGGCTAAAATTAACAAGTCCGGAAATGACAGATGCTGGCGAGGATGCGGAGAAAGGGGAACCCTCCTACACTGTTGGTGGGAATGCAAGCTGGTGCAACCACTCTGGAAAACAGCATGGAGGTTCCTCAAAATGTTGAAAATAGAACTACCCTATGACCCAGCAATTGCACTGCTGGGTATATTTTTTTTTTTAAGAAAGTGACTACTTAGCTGGGTCCTAAAGAATACTTGTGTGAAGCAAGGGGACAGGATTATGGGCTAGTGACGATATTCAGGGCCAAAGGAATAGAAGTAATGAAACAGATGAGCAGTATAGAAGCCAAAGAAATTCATCATGAATTTATTATGAAAAACATATGCATTGTTCTGATTTTTTTCTCATTTTTTTATTGAATCCGTGTAAAACACTCTTTAAAAACTACTTGAAAACTACTGATTTCCTTGTGAAGAGAGAGAAATTTCTTCCATCTAGGATAAACAAGAACTTAATAAAGAAGGTAGTATGTGAAAAAAGGTTATTATATAGAGTTTATATGAGAACCTTGGACACATACTTTGAGAAAGAGCATTTGAGGTTATGAGAAGTCCCAAGGCAGGAATGAAGTTTTTACCAGGATCTGTGTCAGAACTAAGATAACTAGAACTATCTACCCAAGGCAGTGTTGAGGCTGGAGGCTTTGTGAGAACTCCAACCTCAACATTTAACCATCTGTGTCTTTTCTTTGGAATTTTCAAGAGGCACACCAGGTACTATTTCCTAACTTTCCTGCTTTAAAGTATAGTTTGTAGCAGTCCATATCCCTTATTTATTTATTTTTTAATTCCCCCTTAATTTGCTAAGTATATGCTGAGTACCTACTATGTTTCAGGCTCTGTGCTAGGCACTGGGGATCCAAAGATCAATTGGACAGTGCCTGCCCTCAGGCAGCTTCGTTGCTGTGGTAGTGGGGCGGTGCTGGTGATCTACTCACATCTGTGTCTTCAAATCTTGTCTGACTAGTCAGGACAATGTGACTTAATGAGCTCACCTTAGGGCCAACTTCTATCCTTCACTGAGCTTTTTTGCAGTGAGGATATTATCAGAATTATAGGATTTGCTGATCAGGTTTGATGTGCTGTTATTTGAGTCAAACAGCAAGATAAGGAGTGTGACTCAAACAACTTGAGTCTGTTCTTTAGGAACATGAATGAAGAAAACAGGGAGGCTCCGATATTGCTACAGATGCCTAAATGGTGATTCTTTGGGGGGTGCCTGAGTGGCTCAGTCTGTTAAGCTTCTGCCTTCAGCTAAGGTCATGATCTCAGTCCTGGGATCAAACCCTGCATCCAGCTCCCTGCTCAGTGGGAGGCCTGCTTCTCCTCCCTCTGCCTGCCACTCCTCTTGCTCGTGCTCTCTCACTCACTCTCTCACTCTCTCTCTCTCTCAGATAAATAACTAAAATCTTGAAAAACAAAACAAAACAGAAAAACAGTGATTCTTTGGCTGACTCCCTTCTTGAAGTAGAAATACACCTACACCCTAGAGCAAGCAATTCTCCCACATACACCCCATTTCATATGTTTGTAACAGCAGTTTTAAAAACTGCCTCTGCCAGAGAGAATGCATTGGTCTATAAAAGGAACTTACTATATATGTTTTACATTCAGTGTATTTCTTTTCAGAGGAGGTATTTTCGGTTTCTGTTACACTGGTGATTTTATTCTGTGTCCAGCTTTTTCAGGAGCTCTGGTTTATAACCTCCACATATATGATCTATAATCCTTCAAAACTAGTCCTAAGGTACCTGAAGTCTCATAAAGTTTGTCTTGTTTTTTTTTTTTTTTCTCTCTGTACAAATAATACTTGAACAGACTTTCTTTTTTCTATTTCTGTGATGAACTATGGTTTCAAGAGGTATACTCTTGCTACTAATACTATTCATGATAAAAGTGGAATTTTCCACAATCTTTTATGATAAACATTTTAAAAACCAGCAACAATTAGCCAGAAAGGTGGAATATTTAGGGTGGTTTCAGCAGTTTTAAAGGAAGGAAAAAAGAAAACAAAACATAGAATATAGGAAGTGGATATTCTATATGTTTTCTTTTCTCCTTACTCTTGATGACTAAATAATTTAATATACTCTTATTTATAGAATTTTTCTTAGGTCAATCATAGTATCCCCACTGTGTTTAAAACATCATTTGTGTTTCCTATGTAGTGGCAATGTAGATTTAAAATATAACATATGAAAAGGAGAAAAATATGAAAGAAAAATGCTTCTTGGAACAGTCCCCATGCTTGGGAATTACATTTCAAATTCAAGTCTAATGCAATGTGCTGCACTTAATATTTGATGAGAAAATGAATCTCATTCTTTTTATGGGTAGTGAATTAATAGCTTATTACTTAGGCAACTGAATGTGGTTCTCACACAAAAACTGTGGTATATGAAATTTCTTTTCTAGGAAATAGTCATATGTTAAAATGGCAGTTGAGTGATCACAGAAAGCCCTGTAGCCTCAGGATAAATATGCGTGTGTGAAGAGCTGTCCTATCTCGCCATGCAAGCTCTCACATCTTACTGGCCTCTGTTTTTCCCCAGATTCCTCGAGGTTCATGTCACCGTGATTTCTTGTGCTCCAAGCCACTGTGCTTAGCTCAAAGCTTCTCTGGTGGGGAGAAGACCTCCCAGCCACATTCTGATCTTTCCCCCTTAGATCAACTTTTTTTTAAATTTCTGTCTTTACAACTAGCTTCATAATTATCTTTGCTAGAGGGCATTTCTCAGTGAAGAATCTATTATACTTTTAGAGACTAATTTTGCAAAAGGTTTTCATTTAACTAGTTATTATATTTTGCTAATCTCATGATTTTTCTGAACCTTAAACACTTAATAGTCTAACTAGAAAATGGGGAAAATAAGTATGTATATAATTGGATAATAAATACTTATGTTGCTTAGATTGTTCAGATTTTTTTTTAATATTCCTTCAGTTTCTTTACCAAATCACCAAACACACAAAACAACTAATCACCACTCATTTTCATGAAGAAAATTTTCCAGAGATTCTTACCTTGTCAAGAACAATCTGACAGGACTTGATTGTGAATCTTAACTCTTAAAGAAGAATCTATTGAAACACTTATATTTCATATATGTGTGTGTATATAACTGTGTGCCCATGTATCTTTGAGATATAAGTGATATAAGGTACACATATTTAAAACATGTAGTTTATGGAGTTTTGGCATGTGTTCACCTGTGAAACCTTTGCCACATTTGTAATCCCTCCATCTTGGCCCTCGCTCCCCTAGCTTGGCCCTTAGCACTCCCCAGGCAAACACCGAACTTTCTGTCACCATTTAGATCAGTTTTTAGTCTAGAATTTTATAGGGATGGGATCATATAACATGAGCAGTACATTAAGCATAATTATTCCAAGACTTATCCATGTTGTAATATGTATCAATAGTTCATTCCTTTTATTGCTAAATAGTATTCCATGGCATGGATACATTAGCTTATCCATGCATCTGTCTTTTCAATAAATGGTGCTAGGAAAGGTGAATATATGTATTAAAAACAAAAAAGCAGGGACACCTGGGTGGCTCAGTTGGTTAAGCATCCTAATCTTTGTTTCTGCTCAGGTTGGGATGTCAGGGTTGTGGGACTGAGCCTCACACTGGACTCCACCATCAGCGTAACATCTGCTTAAGATTCTCTCTCCCTTTCCCTCTGCCCCTCCCTCCTGCATGCTTGCTCTTTCTCTTGCTCTTTCTCTCAAATAAGTAGATCTTAAAAAAACAAAACAAACAAGAAAAGCATGAGTTTTGACTCATATCTTACATAATATGTAAAAATGAACTTATAGACTCAAATGTTAAAAAGCATAAAACCATAAAACATCTGAAGGAAAGATTAGGAGGAAAGGATCGGATTTGGGTTAGGAAATGCTGCTTAAATACAACCACAAAACCACAATTAGTCCAAGAAAACATTAGTAACTTAAATATCATCAAAATTAAAAAGTTCAAAAGACATTATTTACAGAATGAAAAAAGAAAAATTAAGACAGCCTTGGGATAAGCTTTCCCAAAGAACATTTAAAATATAAAACTTACAGGAAAAAAAAAGTACAAGGAATAATACAGGTAATACCACTATATAAAACCTTTAGAGTACAGATAATGCTTAAGGTTTAGATAAACTAAGTAAATTGAGGAATGAGAATTAGTCCAAATAAGGAGCCCCCAGTGCTTTTCACTTTTATTTTATCAACCTGTAATTTCACTCAGTTTTGTCAACCTGTAATTGACTGATGCCTATAGGAAACTTTATTACCACTTAACTAAAATGGGCAAATTCCGAGCTCTCTGCCGTCACCACCTTGGGTAGCTAACTCCATCTTGAATATCCTCTGGCTTCAAATGTATAAATTAACTTTGTTTCCATCTGACAGCTGTTCTCTTTTGGTGTAGGTTATTCATGATTTTATATAGTTCAGTGGTAGGTCCTTCAGGAAAATGTGCTAACTTCAAACTCTACCAGGTGTATCTGCCTCTTAGTGCACCGACATGCACAATTTTTCAGATTGCACAACTTTTAAAGCAGCTGTATTTTGGCCAAGCATCTAAGTTGGGCCCTGGAAGCATTTGATTACTAAATTATATATACTTAGACATTTCAACTATCACCTTTCCTATTTACAGCACTGCCAATATTGCTTTCTGATCCTGTGCTAAAAAAGACTAAGGATTCCTTCTTAAAGAAGTAATAAGTAATAAAAAGTAATAAGCTCTTAATAAATAAATAAATTAATAAATAAATAAAAGCAATAAGCTCTTAAAATATGACTATAGAGTATAAGAACTTACGCATCTTTATTTGCATGAGGGCCAAAGAGCCTTGAAAAATTTATCATCTGAATTGAGCCTATCAATGGTAAACAGAAAAACGGATCAATTTACCAGTAGAGATCTCCTTCTTAAGCATTGGATGACCTTGTTTTAAAGAATATTTTATGCTATTTTTACAGGCATAGCGTAACAAGTACATCACTTTGAGAAACCACTCCTTATCTTAAGCCTCTGAAGGGTGTTGCTTGTTTGATGATTGAAGGGAGGACTAACTCAAAGGTTTATTCATGCTTAGCATTGCCTCATCATCTGACAACAATTGATTGAATAACTTTATTCAGCCCTTTTCCAGTCTTAGATACTCGTCAATACATATGTATATTTTGTGCAATTTAATTATTGTATGTTGATCACTCACAGGATGAAAGAGACTCTGTAGCACTGTGTGTTTGTGTATGTATGTATATGTGTGTGTATTTATTTAAGTTGTCCACTATCCATCTAAATTACTCCTACCTAAATTACCTAGTTTATTATCTCTCTTACCCCATTTTGCATTTGTTTTTATCAACAAAGTTTTTATACTCTGTTATATACAAATACAAAATTTACTTGGATTTAAAAATCTATCTCATCTTTTAAACTTGATTTATCTACATATACAGATGATAACTTGTTGAACTGAGAGATTATAAAATCAGCACAATCTATATGAAATCCTCAGAAAACAGAAGGATGACTCTTTTTTTTTTT